>NC_054702.1:107924226-108119226 GCF_016097555.1 Gigantopelta aegis | reverse complement strand
GACCAAATGTTCGGATGGCATTCGGCCTCGCGTCAAACAACTTCATAGATTTGTTATCAAACACCACATTATGTTCAAGATGGTTCGGTAATGATTTAATCTTGGCAGCATACTGCAGAGAACGTTTTGCACGTCTAGCACCCACACTAGGTTCGTGTACATCAACGTACAAACTATCCACAGGAGCCTTGCTTTGCTCTTACTCTTATCTCTCTACGAGCCTTAGCCCTAGCAATGTGATATCCATTCAGGTTATTCTCGTGATGTTCACGTTTGAATCTCTCAAGGGTCCTGTTTCGCTCTTTGATTGTATTATTAAACCAATGTTTTTGAAACGTTTCGGTATTGCAGACGTCTTAGGAATAGTTTCCTCTGCACTGTAGCCTAACTCAAAATGGAAGTAAACAAAGACATGGGATCGTCAGCATCTGTCATGGCAGCTTTTTGCAGATGAGTGCTGCACAGATGCTGAAACCGATCACCATCTTCCTTTCTCAGCTTCCTCCACTGGGCCCTTTCAAGACATGGTGGTCCATCATTCTCCAACATAATTGGAAAGTGGACACTACCACAAGGGTCTGGACTCTCCAGAAGAAATCAACAAAACGAATCACTTGCAGAATGAAAATCTGTATGACTTTTGTCAATAAATAAAATTAAGTAATTTTTGAGAATTAGATCTTTCAATTATTTACCTCTGATATTTACATCCTGATATCCCCCAAAATACTATTAGTATTGTGACATGAGCAGAATGTAGCTCTGTGTTTAAAGGCCGCTGTGTTGATGCACGATCGATGGACATATCCAGTAAAGGATCTCCCTGAGAATGTCTGACCTATATGTCATGGAGTCTACCACTATTTATCATAGCCTGTGTGACATGTATTATCCACTGATCTTGACCTCTCTGTCTGCCCGTCTCTCTAACTTCGCTTCCACCTTCTAGGCTTAATACCATTTGTGCTAACTTTAACGAGGTAAACAGTTTTTGAAATAATAGGATATTGTGATAGAAATTATGCAAACACTTTTAAAGCAAAATTGTTTTTAATATATATATATATATGTATATAGGAAGCAGTTATATTTCATCGAGTACGGTATTCTGATTAAAATTAGTATCAAATGCTAATCGAACCAAGATAATGTTGCTGAATGTGATGCTGGTTGTCGCTTTGATTACTTGCAGTACACGGTGGTTGGTCAGGATGGAGTTCATGGGGTTCGTACAGTTCTTGTAGCAGGTCGTGTGGAGGTGGGACTCAGGTACATTCTCGGACGAGAAGCTGCACCAACCCGCTACCTGCAAATGGTGGACGGTACTGCTCGGGTTCTTCCTCTCAAAGCCAGAGATCCAAGTGTAACCTACGAGGATGTCCAGGTATATTCTCAATAGTTCAAATATGCACCAATAGGCCTATATTTAAAATGAAGAGAGTTTTTATAAAGATATGCATAAACATTATGTATAGCATGCGTATTTTGCGATATGCAGCTGAAATGGGTGTATATTTTCGTGTTAGGCTTTGTTTATAGGCCGTGTACACATATTACCTGTTTAATTTTAATTGATACCGCATTTGTTGGCACTGACCGTAATGCCAACATGGCTAGGAACCCAATAGAATATAACATATTTATTGGCAATTGGTAAAAAGACGCACTTCGTATCACCATCCCAACCAAAGGATGCTCTAACTGCATGTATTGTAATGCTTGGAGTCACGAAAGTGAGACTGTGCAAATAATATGTTTTGATATACATTAATCCTTTATCTCTTTTAAGGCTTTAATGATTTTAAAAATTTCAGCAGTAAATATAGATGCCGAATCGGGCAATCTGATGGAAAATATTGTGTCTGATGACAAAACTGTCGCAGAAGCCACGGAATTCCCATCTCGTGATCCGTGTGTATAAACAGCAATGTAATCACGGTACCTGTCTTTGCTTTCCATGAACTGTTGTTTATATATAACAGCATTTGTATAATCTTTCTTAAACTGCACAAGGTCGAATACAGTTTTGGGTGGTTTGATACACCAATGTGGCAAAACAAAATATAAAGGTGTTTCCAAAATGTCGATTAAATCAATTTTGGAAACTGATAAACACTGCGTAATGCGAAGACCAAATGTTCAAATGGCATTCAGCCTCGAGTCAAACAACTTCATATATTTGTTATCAAACACCACAGTATGTTCAGGATGGTTCGGTAATTATTTAAGCTTGGCAGCATACTGCAGAGAAAGTTTTGCACGTCTAGCACCCAAACTAGGTTCGTGTACATCAACGTACAAACTATCCACATGAGCCTAAGTCCCTGGTTGTGTATTGGATTTTAGCATCTACAAATAAGACTTGCCAGCCGACCCATAATCAGGTTTTGATATAACTGGATATCTATACAGACGGAGCATAACCTTTCAGTCTATTCTCCATTCAGTTTTGCTAATAACCTTATAAAATATTGATGGTCTTTAACCCCTACCTTTTAACATATTTTAAATGGGGAACACAATATAGCCTCCTGTCAAATATAACCCCCCAAATATAATGTGGTCTCCTTCACAACTGGAGTCGAGTTTTGTCCAGAAACAGCTGTGGATCTAAATGGTGACGTCGTTTATTGAAGCTATGAATACAGACAGTCTTTGACTTTGAGAATTGAAATCCATTGTGATTTGCCCATTGTTAAAGTTTATTCAAACAAAGTTGCAATTGACGTTCAATCGTACTCGTATCTCAAAATCATCGACATAATATATAACTAGCTATCAACACCAGGTTTTAAGCTCTGAGTGATGCTGTTATTGACAGGATACTACCTTGAGTCACACCCATCTCGTGGGAGTGAGAATCGGATAAAGTAGATCCCTCTTTTTGTTCTTTAAAAAAAAAAAAATAATAACATCAGGAAGTCGACCTCTGAGGCCCATGCCATGGAGGTCTTTTAAAATTCCATACTATGACGTGGTATTGTAAGCTTTATCAAAAAAAAAAAAGAAGAAAAAAAAAAGAAAAGAAGAAGACTGATACCAAATGCTGATTCTGTATGAAAGCTTCCCCGCAAAACGTTTCAAACATGACGATCAACCTTGCTACGTCTGGTTCTGAATCCACATTACACATTTGTAAGACTCGAAATACCAGACACGTCTACGGTTTATCATTCGTTCCATGGTTTTACGAATGCATCTTGTCAAAGAAATAGGCCAATAACTGGTAGGATTGGTGGGATCCTTACTAGGCTTAGGAATAGGAATAATAATTGTCTTCCTCTAATCAGATGGAAAATCACCCGAAAACCAGATTTTATTAAATATTTTTAAAAGACCCAATAGTGATGATTGAGGTAGATGTTTTTGTAATTACACTATACTGTATTTCATCTGGTCCTACTGAAGTATCATGAGCTCTGTGTCCTGCAATTATTCCACTTATATACTTGTTGTATACTTCAGCATTTGCAGTTGCTGTGAATAAAAGCTTGTCTTCTCATAAGTGGTCTGTTCTCCTTGAATGTCATAAAGCTTTTGACCAGGAGAACACAGAAACAATGACATTGGGCTTGCAAGAACTGAGTTGTCAGTGAGCACAACCCAAGCCCAGAAAACCAGAGAAAGCAGGAAAACAAAGAAAGCCTGCACAAGTATAACCTGACAATAAAACTATGTGAACAGTGTTTTAAAATAGTATGTGTGTAGTGAATGTAGTTTAAAACACCCGGTTACACAAGTATTATTAAACCAAGGTTTTTGAAACGTTAGGAATAGTTTCATCTGCAATGTAGCCTACCTCAAAATGGAACTAAACAAAGACATGGGACCGATCACTATCGTCCTTTCTCAGCTTCCTCCCCTGGGCCCTTTCAAGACATGGTGGTCCATCATTCTCCAACATAATTGGAAAGTGGTCACTACCACAAGGGTCTGGACTCTCCAGGAGAACTCAACAAAACGAACCGCTGGCAGAATGAAAATATGTATGACTTTTGTCAATAAATAAAATTAAGTCATTTTTGAGAATTAGGTCTTTCAATTATTTACCTCTGATGTTTATATCTTGATATCCTCACAAATACTATTAGTATCGTGTCATGAGCAGAATGTAGCTCTGTGTTTAAAGGCCGCTGTGTTGGTGCAAGAGCGATGGACATATCCAGTAAAGGATCTCCTTGAGAGTGTCTGACCTATAGACGAGGCACTAGATAGGCATTCATGGAATCTACCACTATTTTGCATAACCTTTGTGACATTTATTCTCCATTGATCTTGGCCTCTCTGTCTGCTTGTCTCTCTCTCTAACTTCGCTTCCACCCTCTAGATTTAATACCATTTATGATAACTTTAACGAGGAATACAGTTTTTTAAATAATAGGATACTGTGATAGAAATTATGCAAAAACCTTTTAAGCAAAATTGTTTTGAATTACTATCAAATGCTAATCGAACCAAGATAATGTTGCTGAATGTGATGCTGATCTGTCGCTTTAATTACTTGCAGTAAACGGTGGTTGGTCAGGATGGAGTTCATGGGGTCCGTACAGTTCTTGTAGCAGGTCGTGTGGAGGTGGGACTCGGGTCCATTCTCGGACTAGAAGCTGCACCAACCCGCGACCTGCAAATGGTGGACGGTACTGCTCGGGTTCTTCCTCTCAAAGCCAGAGATCCAAGTGTAACCTACAAAGATGTCCAGGTATATTATCAATAGTTCAAATATGCACCAATAGGCCTATATTTAAAATGAAGAGAGTTTTTATAAAGATATGCATAAACATTATGTATAGCATGCGTATTTTGCGATATGCAGCTTTGTTTATAGGTCGTGTACATATATTACCTATTTAATTTTAATTGATACTGTATTTGTTGGCACTGATCAGTTATAAGCTAATAATAGTAGCCGTTGAAGTGTCAAATAAAACCCGAAAATATACAAAACTGATTCCTGAAAGCACAACTGTTGGGTGTTCTGCCTTCCCTGCCAATAGTTCATTCTATGACCATACATAAACAAATCTGACATTACTTAAAATTTATTGTTTAGATTATCCATTTCCATACATCTGAGTGTTTCTGGTCATCCTGGTGTTTGTAATATTGCGAAATGCATTTTTCATAATTCTAAAAATGCACACACCACTGAGAAGTAACCGTTATGGAGACTAGATTTAGTCTATGTTTAGAGTATTTCCGCGTTTCAATGTCACACTCTTGATTCGCGTTATTGTAATTTTATACAAATGTATTACAGGTTTGTAAATTAAAGCCGCACACCCTAGTTCCATCCAGCGAAAATAAATTATAATTTGGTTAATCTACAAACCTGTAACACACTTAGATCACGTTTTTATCAAATGGAGTGAAATGCAGGTTTTATATCGATAAATACCATGGGAATCCCCATGTCCCAATTGCTTGAAATAATTTTGAAAGTTTGTATTCTGATGTCACCGGTAGATGTCGCTCGAAGCACAACAATGCCTACGTCACGACAAATCTCACAGACTTGGGGTGCGTTCTTTTCACCTCTCCTGGACATGTAAAAACTGTTCTTTCCTGACTGTATCCCCTCTCCAGATATCGTAGGACTTAGCAAAATTATTGGTTTTAAGGGTTTGTAACGTTTTGTATTGAGATACTTACTTGTCTGAACTTTATTGTTACTGAAAATGTTCACGAACTGTGAAGAAAAATCTCACAAATGAACGACAACAAATCGGATGTTGATTGCGCGAACTGTGCACGAGAAAACAAACCGAACCAAAATGATAACGGTCACGTGGTATACCAACGTCTGTGACATTGAAATGGAAATATCCCGTCTAAAAATAGATTAGACCTTGTCTGCTCAACGGCTTTTTTCTCAAACGTGCGTCCGTTTTTCAGAAATACGAAAAATGCATTTTGTGGTATTACAAACACCAGGATTACCAGGATTACCAAAAAACACTTCAGGTGAATGGAAATGTATATTCTAAATAATAAACGGTAAGTAAAGTGCAATTTTATTTGTGAAAAAATGGGTTTAATAGCGAAAAACAACGCCGTAATGGTTAACAACTAGCCGTAACTAGGGTGTGTCCCTTTAAGCAAACATAATGTCTATTTTCACATGCTGTAACTAGGGTCTGCGACTTCCAATCTAATTAAAATTAAATCTACTGGGTCTAGCCAGTAGATCTAACAGCATTGCGTGGACTCCCATGTCCAGGTGACATTTCATCTATAAATAACAATTTAATTATCGACCAATTATACTTCGCCTTTTATAGCGTTATTCGGGAGCATACAAATTCTAAAAATATCGGGCGAGACTATTTATGTAATAGGCGAACTTGTTGGTCTATTTCAACATTGAAAAAACAGGGGGAAAAGTGCAATAAACTAGGTTCGTGTACATCAACGTACAAACTATCCACAGGAGCCTAAATCCCTAGTTGTGTATTGGATCTAGCATCTACAAATAAGACTTGCCAGACGACCCATACAAATTTCCTCCCATAATCAGGTTTTGATATACATGTAACTAAATATCTATACAGACGGAACATAACCTTTCGGCCTACTTCCCATTCAGTCTTGCCAATAACGTTTAAAATATTGAGGGTCTTTAACCCCTTCTTTCTAACATATTTTAAATGGGAATCAAAATATAGCCTCCTATCAAATATAACCCCACAAATATAATGTGGTCTCCTTCACAACTGGAGTCGGTTTTTTTTTTGGTCCAGAAACAGCTGGATCTAAATGGTGACGTCATTTATTGAAGATATGAATACAGACAGTCTGACTTTGAGAATTGAAATCCATTATTATTTGCCCATTGTTGAAGTTTATTCAAACAAAGCTGCAACTGACGTTCAATCGTACTCATATCTGATAATCATCGACATATAACGAGCTAAAAAAAAATATAAAAAATCCGTACTATGACATAGTATTATAAGCCTTGTCAAAAAAAAAGAAGAAAAAAAAATAATAATAAAGAAGAAAGAAAAAAGACCGATACCTAGTTGCTGTTTTTGTATAAAATCTTCCTCGCAAAACGTTTCAAATTTAACATGACGATCAACCTTGCTACGTCTGGTTCTGAATCCACATTACACATTTGTAAGACTCAAAATACCAGACACGTCTACGGTTTATCATTCGTTCCATGGTTTTACGAATGCATCTTGTCAAAGAAATAGGCCAATAACTGGTAGGATTGGTGGGATCCTTACTAGGCTTAGGAATAGGAATAATAATTGTCTTCCTCTAATCAGATGGAAAATCACCCGAAAACCAGATTTTATTAAATATTTTTAAAACACCCAATAGTGATGATTGAGGTAGATGTTTTTGTAACTACACTATACTGTATTTCATCTGGTCCTACTGAAGTATCATGAGCTCTATGTCCTGCAATTATTCCACTTAGAAGGGTCTGTTGTATACTTCAGCATTCTCAAATGAAAAGTTAATAGGCTGTTTTTCAGCTTCATTTGTAACAAATTTAAAGGCATATAAAAACAGAAGATGAATTATGTGAAAAGTCGTCTGCTAAGGTATTGGTAATGTCCCCACGAGACGAGATTGATAGACAAATTGTTATTGGTGTCTTTTCCTTTGGTTTTATGGATCCTATTCCAGACATATTTTATAGATGTTTGAGAATTCAGCTTGGAGACATACTTTGCACAAGATAATTTCTTACTCTTATCTCTCTACGAGCCTTGGCCCTAGCAATGCGATATCCATTCAGGTTATTCTCGATACGTTCACGTTTGAATCTCTCAAGGGTCCTGTTTCGCTCTTTGATTGTATCTTTGCAAGTATTATTAAACCAAGGTTTTTGAAACGTTTCGGTATTGCAGAAGTCTTAGGAATAGTTTCCTCTGCACTGTAACCTAACTCAAAATGGAAGTAAACAAAGACATGGGATCGTCAGCATCTGCCATGACAGCTTTTTGCAGATGGGTGCTGCATGCTGAAATCTAAACAAATCTGACATTACTTAAAATGTATTGTTTAGATTATCCATTTCCATACATAAATAACAATTTAAATATCGACCAATTACACTTCGCCTTTTATAGCATTGTTCGGGAGCATACAAATTCTAAAAATATCGGGCGAGACTTTTATGTAATAGGCGAACTTGTTGGTCTATTTCAACATTGAAAAAACAGGGGGAAAAGTGCAATAATAAACTTTGGATTGTATACTAGTATAAACAGATTTTATGGCTATACCATCACGGGGTTTGTTTGTTTTTTCGTCTTGAAACAAATTTTATATAAAATTTTATATTGCAATTAGTTTCCGGCATACTTCGTAATTCATCCGAATTATTTCGCATAATCCCAAATGTTTTCAAATTCTTTTCAAATCACTGGCATGATTCTGCAACTAAGGTTTTGATTGGTCGAATGAAAGGTCAACTGGACATGAGCTCCAACGGGCTGCTGTTAGATCCACATATAATAGTGGAGCTAATTTTAATTTGTTTCACGACGAAAAAAACTACATAATATTTTTTAATTTTAAAAATATAGTTCTCACTGAAATACAATGATGCACAGGAACTTTTTTCCGTGAGTATATATAATTTGGTGTTATTTTTTACAGTACATATATATATATATATATATATATATATATATCAGGGCTGTAGCTAGGATTTTTTTTGGGGGGGGGGGCAACTGAGTAGTTCATAGTCTAAAACTCCATTTAAGTTTATATAGTGCTTTCCGAAATTTTTCGGGGGGGGGGGGCAAATGCCCCCTTTGCCCCCCCCCCCTTGCCCCCCTGCTAGCTACGGCCTTGTATATATACATGTAATTATAATTTGGTGCTCAGGTTGGGCAACCTAGGGAGACACCACAGCATCGTAGAGGTCTAGAATTAACGAGCTACTCTTGATTCACCGATATCAAAACCTATATTGGCTCGGCCATTTACCTTTCGACCGACCGTTCAAAGTTGCGCCAAATTCCCTCCATCAAAATTGCGCACCCTTTTCTCTTTGGCATTTAACTGCTCCATTCAAATTCCATAGCACCACCACCACCCCCACCCGCCTGCTACCGATTTGATCGGGCTGCTGGTGCTCCCTTGCTCTCCTCTCCCCTCCCCCCACCTTTCCTGTCATGGACGGAGGAGCCGGCCAAGGCCGGCTCTTGTGCCACGACAGGCGTGCGCTACAACAGCTTGTTCTGAATGTGCACGTAAAACCCTATGACAGGACATGACATTTGGTGCTCTTTTTACAAAACGTACAGTGAATGGGGGATGGTCAGACTGGGGTAACTGGAGTGACTACAGCGCCTGTACGAAACCCTGCGGAGGTGGTGTCCAGGAGAGGACCCAGAGCAGAACCTGTAGTAATCCTGCCCCAGCCCACGGCGGACATGACTGTTCCGGATCCAGTGTCAACACGGAGACTTCAGCCTGTAACCAAGAACCCTGCCTGGGTGAGAATTCATAGCCTATGTTCTTAAATAAACTATAGTCCTTCCAACAGGAATGCCTTTTTTTTCATACGATGAAATTTACTGCAAGTTATTAGTCCCCTGCCGGTCCAACCTGTCGGTCTGTCCCATATACAGTTTTCCAGATGTTTTTCTTTCATCCAAGATATTGAGCTAAAATTTTGTGTATAGCTTTATCGTGTACTGTTACATATCAAGTTAAAGTTTGTTTTGTTTAACGACACCACTAGAGCACACTGATTAATTAATCGTCGGCTATTGGGATTACATCAAGTTTGACTTTCATAGTAATTTATCAATTTTTTCGCAAATGCTCTAATTTACGACAAGGCGCTTCACTTTTATCAACCCTGACTTGTAAAACAACATAAATGACTTGAAAGTATAATAAACTATTTAACTAAATATATTTCAATTTGCATCAATATAACGAAATGGAGTTATAGTATATATATTTTTTTTTAAATCAAAAGAAAAAATGCATATTATTAGGCCTATTGGTACGATACGTTCGAGCAAAAACGACCACTCACGATACCCAAGTGATACTTTTCTTTTCTCTGGGACTACGTAATTGGTCAGTTTTGTGATTTTAGATGGGAAAGTCTACTTAATCAAGGGTGTTACAGAATTACTTACAGTAATAAAGCTGGTAAAGTCCATTACGATTTGAGGTTATCACACAATACCCTGTGATCTTCATAAAAGGCATGTCTTTTTAGTGTGTCTAGACACAGTGTCTAGGGACCGTCTAAATATACACCTGCCAATCAAGAGCCACAGGTACAGGCCACGGAAAGAAAAGACCAATTAAACAAGAAAACACTCCAACTATTATTTCAGTACGTGGGTTAATTTATATACAAAATATAATACAGTTATTTCAACATTTTGACAATGGTGGTTTATTTTGTATTGAAAAATAAACCATATACACGTTGCTGTGTTACTGGGATGAATATTATTACAGAACATTGCGATGCATCCGCAAAAATCAGGTATGTTTTGTTTCTTCAGTTCAAAGACTAATTCCTGACGTGACACGTTAGGTATTACGTAACCACGAGCTCGCCAGAGGGTGTATTCACTGAGATGGTACAAAATGGCTGCGCCCGTTATATATAATAGCCGTCACATTTAACCGTTTTATTAATTAACTATACGATTATACTTGTTGATATTAAGCAATAATGTGCATTATGTATCATTGAATATGCACACCAGTCCAAAAGCCTTACTTTAACATTCCTTTAAGACATGACTATATATTTCATCGTTTAGATTATCCAGTGTTTCTGGTCATCCTGGTGTTTGTAACACTGCAAAATGCATTTTTTGTGAATTTAAAAGTGAAGGTTTCTTTGTTGCAACTTTATAGATGTGTTACATGCTTGTAGATTAACCAAACTTAGTGTCCACTTTTATGGGCTGAAACTAAGGTCTGTAACTTCAAAATTAAAAAATATCCCCACCCCCCAAAATCAGTCGACTCTGTAAGGTGACAGACTTATATGTACATATAATTCAGAGCTCTTTTTACAGCACATGCATACGATATATAGTTTCATGCTCTTTTTACAGTATATATAATTTGGTGCTCTTTTTGCGAAACATTTATAGTGAATGGGGGATGGTCAGACTGGGGTAACTGGAGTGACTATACCGCCTGTACGAAACCCTGCGGAGGTGGTGTCCAGGAGAGGACCCAGAGCAGAACCTGTAGTAACCCTGCCCCAGCCCTTGGCGGACTTAACTGTTCCGGATCCAGTGTCAACACGGAGACTTCAGCCTGTAATCAAGAACCCTGCCCAGGTGAGAGTTCATAGCACATGATGTTCTTCAATAAACTATAGTCCTTCCAACAGCAATGCCTTTTTTTCATACGATAAAATTTACTATAAGTTATCAGTCCCCTGCCGGTCCAACCTGTCTGTCTGTCCCATATACAGTTTTCCGGATGTTTTTTTTTCATCCGAGATATTGAGCTAAAATTTTGTGTATAGCTTTATCGTGTACTGCTACATATCAAGTTAAAAGTTTGTTTTGTTTAACGACACCACTAGAGCACATTGATTAATTAATCGTTGGCTATTGGGGTTACATCAAGTTTGACTTTCATAGCAATTTATCAATTTTTTCACAGTGTTACGACCCTTGAATTTAGGAAATAAGATAATTAGTTTTTCACCCTTTTTTTTGGGTAATGCCTCAAGATATCGAGATGAAATTTTGTGTACAATTTTATCAGGTTCTGTTACAGATCATGTTCGACTTTTATTGCAATTTAACAAATTTGTTTACAGAGTTATGACCTTTGAATTTAGGAGATACGAACATTTGTTGGGCCCGGCAGGGGACATGTATTGCTTTAGCAGTACTCTCAGAATGATTGTGTATTTCTGAGACGATTGTTTTCTCAACTGCACACAAAAATAGTATTTTGGGGTTATTTCCAAAACACTTTTACTTTCCTTTTTATGTCAAACCAAACTGAAATTATTTACAAAACATTTTTGTAGGAGAATGGGATGGACTATAGATTTAGTTATACTTAAATATAGCCACCAAACCTATATGTTGGCCCTTTTTTTTTTACAAATCAACACCCTATTCATCTTAGTGTGGATTAACAAATATTTTCTTTTTACCCCCCCCCCCCCCTCCCCCGATATGCTTATTTCACTTCTTTTTTTTCACCCTTAGATGACACAAAATACAGTGTATGACAATGAATGAAATATGATTTCTATTAAATGAATTAAGACATGACTATATATTTCATCGTTTAGATTATCCATTTCTGTACATTAGAGTGTTTCTGGTCATCCTGGTGTTTGTAACACTGCAAAATGCATTTTTCGTAAATTTAAAAATGAAGGTTTCTTTGTTGCAACTTTGTGTTACATGCTTGTAGATTAACCAAACTTAGTGTCCCTTTTTATGGGCTGAAACTAAGGTCTGCAACTTCAAAATTAAAAAATATCCCCACCCCCCAAAATCAGTCGACTCTGTAAGGTGACAGACTTATATGTACATATAATTCAGAGCTCTTTTTACAGCACATGCATATATGATATATAGTTTGATGCTCTTTTTACAGTATATATAATTTGGTGCTCTTTTTACGAAACATTTATAGTGAATGGGGGATGGTCAGACTGGGGTAACTGGAGTGACTATACCGCCTGTACGAAACCCTGCGGAGGTGGTGTCCAAGAGAGGACCCAGAGCAGAACCTGTAGTAACCCTGCCCCAGCCCACGGCGGACTTAACTGTTCCGGATCCAGTGCCAACACAGAGACTTCAGCCTGTAACCAAGAACCCTGCCCAGGTGAGAGTTCATAGCACATGATGTCCTTAAATACACCAAATTAGCCTTTTTTAAGATAAACACCCTCAGTAAAATTGGGTTCTACCACCATCCACAACTGGTACATCAAAGACCATGGTATGTACTGTCCTATCTAATAAAAAGTGCATATAAAACATCCCTAGCTGCTTTTCAATATGAGTAACCTGTGGTGGTAATGGCATTTTTACCCTATCTTTCTTGATCATGGGTTGATATAACCATACATTAGTCACTAAACAGCCAGTTTATTTCTTTCTTTCTTTCCTTGGTAATGGCATTTTTACCCCATCTTTCTTGATCATGGGTTGATATAACCATACATTAGTCACTAAACAGCCAGTTTATTTCTTTCTTTCTTTCCTTGGTAATGGCATTTTTACCCCATCTTTCTTGATCATGGGTTGATATAACCATACATTAGTCACTAAACAGCCAGTTTATTTCTTTCTTTCTTTCCTTGGTAATGGCATTTTTACCCCATCTTCTTGATCATGGGTTGATATAACCATACATTAGTCACTAAACAGCCAGTTTATTTCTTTCTTTCTTTCCTTGGTAATGGCATTTTTACCCCATCTTTCTTGATCATGGGTTGATATAACCATACATTAGTCACTAAACAGCCAGTTTATTTCTTTCTTTCTTTCCTTGGTAATGGCATTTTTACCCCATCTTTCTTGATCATGGGTTGATATAACCATACATTAGTCACTAAACAGCCAGTTTATTTCTTTCTTTCTTTCCTTGGTAATGGCATTTTTCTTGATCATGGGTTGATATAACCATACATTAGTCACTAAACAGCCAGTTTATTTCTTTCTTTCTTTCCTTGGTAATGGCATTTTTCTTGATCATGGGTTGATATAACCATACATTAGTCACTAAACAGCCAGTTTATTTCTTTCTTTCTTTCCTTGGTAATGGCATTTTTACCCCATCTTTCTTGATCATGGGTTGATATAACCATACATTAGTCACTAAACAGCCAGTTTATTTCTTTCTTTCTTTCCTTGGTAATGGCATTTTTACCCCATCTTTCTTGATCATGGGTTGATATAACCATACATTAGTCACTAAACAGCCAGTTTATTTCTTTCTTTCTTTCCTTGGTAATGGCATTTTTACCCCATCTTTCTTGATCATGGGTTGATATAACCATACATTAGTCACTAAACAGCCAGTTTATTTCTTTCTTTCTTTCCTTGGTAATGGCATTTTTCTTGATCATGGGTTGATATAACCATACATTAGTCACTAAACAGCCAGTTTATTTCTTTCTTTCTTTCCTTGGTAATGGCATTTTTACCCCATCTTTCTTGATCATGGGTTGATATAACCATACATTAGTCACTAAACAGCCAGTTTATTTCTTTCTTTCTTTCCTTGGTAATGGCATTTTTACCCCATCTTTCTTGATCATGGGTTGATATAACCATACATTAGTCACTAAACAGCCAGTTTATTTCTTTCTTTCTTTCCTTGGTAATGGCATTTTTACCCCATCTTTCTTGATCATGGGTTGATATAACCATACATTAGTCACTAAACAGCCAGTTTATTTCTTTCTTTCTTTCCTTGGTAATGGCATTTTTATTGATCATGGGTTGATATAACCATACATTAGTCACTAAACAGCCAGTTTATTTCTTTCTTTCTTTCCTTCCTGCTTTCTACAAATCAAAATGATTCAATATTGCTTTTGTTCTTTAATGTGTGACTAGTGGATGGTGGCTGGAGTAACTGGACTGCGTGGGAGGACGTTGCCGAGTGTTCCAGACTGTGTGGGACGGGAAGCATGAAGCAGAGTAGGATGAGAACATGCAACAACCCAGTCCCGAAACACGGTGGGAAACGGTGTCAAGGGGACACAACTGAGGAGAAAACAGTTCACTGCAATCAAGATAAATGTGGGGGTTAGTGATAACCATATTGATTACCCGTTTTGCCTCCCTTTCTTGCATATACTGTACATCTACGTTTATATTTAGTTACTAGACTGCTTTAGATTAAGAAATTGTATGCATATAACAGTATTAACACCATTAATTATATTTACTTACTGGATTGCCTTAGATTAAGAAATTGTATGCATATAACAGTATGAACACCATTAATTATATTTAGTTACTGGATTGCATTAGATTAAGAAATTGTATGCATATAACAGTATTAACACCATTAATTATATTTAGTTACTAGACTGCTTTAGATTAAGAAATTGTATGCATATAACAGTATTAACACCATTAATTATATTTAGTTACTGGATTGCATTAGATTAAGAAATTGTATGCATATAACAGTATTAATACCATTAATTATATTTAGTTACTAGATTGCTTTAGATTAAGAAATTGTATGCATGTAAAAGACTACAGTATTAACACCATTAATTATATTTACTTACTGGATTGGTTTAGATTAAGAAATTGTATGTATGTAAAAGACTACAGTATTAACACCATTAATTATATTTACTTACTGGATTGCTTTAGATTAAGAAATTGTATGCATGTAAAACTCTCTCCAATGTTAGCACCATTAATTTATACATTTTCAAATGCATACACATAAATATATATGCACATTTGTCTAGATTTCACGTACTGTCTTATGTAACTATCTTTTTTTCTTTTTTTTACATATTTTATTATATTATCAAATACATTTTTCCTATAAACCAAAGCAGAAATGAGAAAGTCCATCATTTTGACAGTTTAAAACTTTTATATGCTATGCGTCACTCCAATTTCCTTGCAGGTAGACCAAATGTTTTAAGGCGCAATACGTTATAAAATGCATAGGTAGGTTAATGCATTACTTTCTTACTTAGTAATATCAGTTTCAGAAGAAAATATTATTAGCAATAGGAACTGATTTGATGTAACTCTACTAACAGAACGCTGTAAATGTGTACTTCATTGCTGGTGATTACAGATAAATGCCCTCCAGGAAAAGAGACCTTGATTGCACACCCGTCGAATAAACGTCTCTTCTACAAGTGCAATGGCATGGTCGCAGATCTCCAGCAATGTCCCTCTAATAGCATGTGGAGCAGCACCTACAACAGGTGCGAAGGGGAATGCCCCCCGAGTGGAGTCACCTACATCGCTGGGACGACCTGTGGGCAGTTCATCCATTGCGTCAATGGAAAACCGTACATGTTTACATGTTCACCAGGAACTGTGTGGGACAACAAACAAGAAGCGTGTGTGTTTGGCACATGCTAAAATATAATCTGTTACGAATGCTGTAGCACCCAGAGAAATTAACTATTGCTATTTAATATGGTCATACATAAATCAATAATAAAAAAGTAAGTTTGTTTTTTAATATTCACATGGCAACAAAAGTACATGTACTTTTTGAGAATCTGAAGTAGAGTTTAAATACAAAATAATAATTAAAAGATGAACTTAACTTTGTTTCATATCATAAATAGTTATAATTCTTAATACAATGGCTATAGCTATTCATTTTCTTGTGGATATAATATGAAAAACCAGTTATCACAATGTAACAGAATATTCAATTTTTAAGTGAAGATTTGAAAACAGACATAAACAACAAAAGTTTTGGCTTTTACTGTCAGTAGCTGAAAAGGGAGTTTTCACATTCTTACAACAAAGAACTTTAAAAAAAAAATGTCTGCATGTTATTTCAATAAACAATTATTAACATTTCCCAATTCAACATTAACAAATAATGTACCGGTAACAGTTATATAATTAATTTTAACAATCTGTTTTTTAAGCATTGCTGAAAGTAATGCAAAATTGGATTTATGCATGTCTGATTTTTAAGTCCTATGATATCATTTGCACCACACTCCAAACATTTAAACAAGAGAGTATTTACAGATTGGGATTATACAACAATGTATATTATAATCCTGTTTGAACCTGGCAATAAAGTTAGATGTCTATCTGGGCGTGTGATTGTTTGTTTTATTTTATTTAGTGACAAAAATATCATTACATAATATTTGAACAGTCCCTTACCTAAAATGGGTTATGCTAATTTTCAATTCTCCGAAGCCAGTTAGTTATTTTTTAATAAGATGTTGGAAGTGAGGAGATTAAAATCAGATGTCACCTCGGCACATTTTAAACAATGGCCGTTTGGTATGTCACTATAGTTATTTCAACACTGTGTAATGTGTACACAGTGAGAAGAAACCCACAGCTGCCACACAGGCTACTCTACTCTACTCTTAGTTCAAAATGGAAGACTGTCCTATCTTTCTACAAACAAACATGTTTTTTGTTAATAATTTCACTTTGATTTCATGTTAGAAGAAAAGCAAAATGTTTGCGAAATAACAAAAAATTACTATTTTTGTGTGCAAGTTTCAAAACAATCAGCTCGGAAATAAATAATTTGTAGTAAAATCCATAGTATGAAAAAAGGTGTTCCCTGTGGGATGGACTATAGGTAGGTGGCTACAGTCAGTAAGCACAGTGCAAAACAAAACAAAACCATATATATTACAGAGACTGTCCCGAGTTTGCTGCTTTTGTACTATGTTCCCAACCAGTAGAGCCTCTTTAACGACCACTGGTACATATGCAATGCATTTTCTTGTTTAGAATATCGGTGTCTGCATATTTATCATATATATGGTCATGCTAATGTTTGTAAAAACGCTGAAAGCCAAACTAGATTTCGTCTCAAAACTACCTTCTACAAACATTACAATGACCAAATTGACATTGGATATAGACACTGACATTATACACAAGAAAATGTACTTAAAGTGCAAATTTAGTCGTTAAAAGGGCATTATTTGTCAGAAACATCTTACAATGGCAATAAACTGAGGACAGTCCCTGTAACAAATTTTGTAAAAACAAGTTGCATGCACTGATATCACAATATAAGCCAAGAGAATACACAGAAAACATGTTAAATACATATTATTTCAGAAAACATGTTAAATACATATTATTTCAGAAAATTAGCACAAAAAACATCCAAGTGCATAAATATTATCACTAAGATCATGTGGTTTTTGTTGCATAAACAAAACCGTTATTAAATGGAAGGCATAAAATGATTGTTATCAATCTCATAAGTACTTCCAGTCAAATCAAATGAAAAATATATAAAAATAAATGCTATCAATCATATTGTCTAGGTGTATAACAATATACTTGTGTGTATATATATGCAATAAAAATATAGTTTCTATAATTAACAAAATGTCAAACAGGTAATAAATATTAGTGATGTACCATCTTGTTCTAGTTTATTGCTTCCATCTTGGAATTTTTATTGCTATAAAATGCACCAACTGAGCATATAATTATGTAGTAATGAGCAGCATTGCCAAACAGACCTAGAAAGTCCACCCAAAGACATTTTTGTTTAGATTATGTTGTGATGACTTGACAATGACACAAAATACTTTATTTATACTATAGGTAGTAAGTTATGTTCGTCCAATGATATGATGTAATAATGAAATTTATAAAGCCTAAGAGTTACCCATTAATTAATTCTAAAGAACAACATTTAATACATCCAAATGAAGGATCAAAAGGAACTGTCTAAACGGCAGAACTATGTTCCAATAAACAGATCTATTTTTTGTTCTTTTGTTAGAAAAATGAAGCAAGCAGAAATTAGCTACTGAGCAAAGAAATGATATCTGGTTGCCTTCGTTCAGTGGATGAGTGTTTTTCTCGCTGATTGATACATGAGTAATAAACACAAATGAATGCTGGACAGCCAGCTACACATCTATCACAGAAGAAAGTATATGATATGCCATCCCAAGAGACCAGCTCAACTCTCCACCATTTTCTATATGCTTTACCTGAAACAGAAAGACAGGTTTTAATTAGTAGAAAACAAAGAATCACCAAGTTCTAAGTAACACAGACCTCGTGCCGTTTAAAGGGAGCCACCACTCTCACACCTCACTACTCTCCTGAGACTAGTTCAAGGAGAGTAATAATTACCTCCCCTTAAAATGTGAATTTATATGGTAGCAATGGGTAAAATCTTAAATAGCTCTTCTTAATTAGGAGAGCAATTAATCACTCCCCTCAATATTTTTTATGACATGGTCATAACATTCATAACATTACCAAATACATTTTACACACAGGTGATACCTAACAAAAAGTGAATGTGATGAACAAAAATCCTGTTCAAGTAAATGTTTAAACATACTCAGCATTTGGAGTAATACAGACTGGCATTTAGCGAACAGCACAAATATCATATTTGGCAGTGTCTTCAATTTGTATTTCTATTTTGTCACTTCTGTATAAATTCAGATTTAAAACTACTCTTAATTAGACCTTTAAACACTCAAGTTATTTCCAAGTTGTCAATAACCAGTTAAATTAAGAGCACAAATCACACCAGAGAGATATGGAGCCAGCTTACATGAAGGACAGTGGAATCATCCAGCTGAAAGCCAGCTCTCAGCAGAGTGTAGATGTACGTCAGATCCATACACAGGAACCTGTGCTCTCCATGACTGCTGCATTCTACAGAATACAAACATTACATTCATAATAAAAATATATTCAACCAGGCTTTCTGCCAAAGAGTATGATTACTTACCTTGGACAGGGGGTAGACCTTTATAACAGAGAATGGTGAATATTAAAGATTAATAAATGTAACAACTTAATATGAAGTTGGGGGGTGGGGGGATTACTTATCTAAACTCTTGGATATATTTTTATAATTTTTTAGATATGTGACAGTCAGAATCTTGCTGCTGTTAAGCACATGAAATGCAGTGTCCAATTTGAAAACATTTCATACTTTATTATCACCTTGTAGGGGCACTTATGATAAGTTTTGTTTTTGTTTTTATTACATACCCTTAAATTATTTTCTGGCAGAAAGCCTGTCATCCACACAGAACCATAACCATGAAATATCAACATGCTGTATACGGTATACATTTGACTATATTTATATTATACAGTTTACCACTGTCAGTATAACAAAGGTGAAAATATTAATTGATTAAAAGTTAGTCAAAATTAATGAAAAACTTTAAGATATATATTCTGACAAAAGATTTAAAATAGGATGTGATCCTGATCTCTATTAACATGCCCCTTTACCCTTATGGTTTTGTGCACGTCCATCACAGGCCACAGTTCTGTCAAGATCAGTGTGTGGCCTAGGACGGAATAGGATGTGAAATTCAACAAAATGCGTTTGGAGTATTAATCATTGTTAAAAGCTGCCTCATTCCTTCATATTAATCTCACCTTTCAAAGCTGCATTCTTGTAATCAGTTATTTTGAGCACTCCACCATGTTTATCTTTGGAAGAAAAAATAATAATACAGTTTTAATGGCATATTTTAAAATGACACACATATGGACATATCTTTTGGGTGTGAAACAGAATAATGAAATGTATTACTTTTTAATATTCCACCAGAATATCAGTGTTCTTAATCAACAAAGACCCATGGGCCTAAATGGTCACCTGAGTAAATTGTTGACCCCATCTACCAAACTCATGGAATGCATCATACCCATTTTCTTTGGAGGAGGGAGGTCAGATTGACCTAATTCATGATTTAACATCAATGAAACTCATAACTTTGATAAACCATCTAATGACTTTTATATAAGTTGAGAAGAAGACTTTTTGAACTTGTCTTAATTTTCCCTGTTTGGACACCTCCTCTTATTCCCTGGGGGTGGGGAAGGGGTGCAATATGAGAATGACGACATTCACACATTTATTTTTCCATGTGTCAAGGTTTGGGGTTTATGGAAGAAGAGAAGAATTAAAAAAAAAAAAAGTCTTTGTTTTTCCCCATTTTGGGCCCCATCCCTCAGGAGGGGAGGTCAGAATGACCAAATTCACAATTTTATTTCTCCATGGGTCAAGAAAGCTTCTCACCAATTTAGTTGTAAATGGTCTTGTAGATCTGACGAAATTACAGTTTAATTTCTTTATATATAAGTAAAATAAACTTCATCCCCTCACTGGGGCACCTGACAAATTAGATAAACCATCTATTGATTTTTAAATATATAAAGACTATTCAGTTATAGCATTTCTGGAAGTGAAAAGCATTTTTAAAAATTGGCTTAATGTTCCCCTTTTGGGCTCCATAAAACTTTTGGGGCCAAATTTATGAAACATACTTTTCTTAAACATAGGTGGTTAAGCATTGTATATACATAGAGTTACCCTGTACATATGTGTAAGTCAAAAACAGGCTTAGTAAATTCAATCTTTAAAGTATAGACTCGAGTCTCAATGTATTAAAACTTTAACATCATGGCAATGCAATACAACTTGGATGTGTGTGACACCATTAAAGATTTGAGTCTTGACTAAGTTTTATAAACTCAGGTCCTGGAACAAGAGTATATCACTGATCAGCTTTGGTAGAATTGTGACTGAAGTTAGTTTTATTTGTTTAATAACACGACTAGAGTACATTTATTTATTCACCATCAGCTGTTGGATGTCAAACATTTGGTAATTTTGACATACAGTCTTAGAGGAAATCTGCTACATTTTTCTATTAGTAGCATGGGATCTTTTATATGCATCATCCCACAGACAGGATAGCACATACCACATCCTTTGACATACCAGTTGTGGTGCACTGGTTGGAACGAGAATTAGCTAATGGGCCCACTGCTGGTAATTGATCCCAAACAAACCGCACTTCAGGCTAGTGTTTTACCACTGAGCTACGCTCCGCCCTACCACACATTGTGATTAAGTCCTCAGCCTAAAGGCTGGCAGGAAATGGATTCACATCCCATTACCAATGGCAGAGTGTAAGGCCTTTACACTGACTTCTCTCTCATTAACCACAAACTATCAAATGCTGTCCTGGACAGACTGCCCAGATAGCTACGGTGTGCATTCAAGACCCTGCACTTCAACCGTAATTGGATATATAAGCACAAAAATAATTTTCAAAAAGAAAAAAAAAAAGAGACAATCTCCTTACCAATAAGTTTAGCATCTACTGCTATATCAAAGTAGTAGGCAAATGCATAGATTGTCATCTGCTTCATCTCGGGTACAACCCTGATGTTGGCTCCACTGAGAACTTGCAAAGCCGATTTGTAACAACCCGTAAACCCTGTATCTACTGGATCCATACCTCTACAACAAACAGAAACCATGCACAGAATAATTAATCATCAAAATTAAGATTCTCTATTAAAACATAAACCATATAAAATTCTCTTAAATTTGCAATCGTGGACTGTAACTGAATGTTCACTGCAAATTAATCAAGAACTTTTCCACCCCGACCTGCAATTAAACAAGCAAATAAAATTATGCTAATGTGAAAATTATTTTATAACCATGTACCTCAAAACAAATGTCAAATAGTTTTAATATCTGGATTAAAAAATAATGATCCCTCTTATACAATATGTAGTTACAGTTTAACTGATCTTATCTGAAAATATTTTATTATTCTTACCGTATACTGTAAATGTTTGGCCCATGTTTCAAAACACCTTCATATTGTGATGGAAGACAACTGCTTTTTAAAATCCTATCTTTGACATATGGACTATCTGCAAAACAAACATGCACCCAATATATTATTAACACTTACTTTAAAGGCACTAACCCTAGTTATTAGTCAGTGTAAAACATATGTTACCTTTTACAGCTTCTTTTACCATCAAATTTCACATTGCTTACAATTTTTTGCAAAAATTATGAATTTTGGCAAATGCAATGTATTTCTAGTAATCCTAGAGTTTGCATTAGCTAGATGTCCAAAAAAGTTACCAGTAACCTCCACAGTGTTCAATCACCTGGTTCTAAGAAACTTGAGGCCATTTTCCATCATAGTTCACCCAGTATTAGCACATTACAAGTTTTTAAATATTAAAACTTCACAACTGACTGTCATTCAATGGTGACTGTAATAAGTACCCAGTAATTATGGTTAATTAACAAATTTTCTACTCACTGCCCAACATTATTACCAAGAAGAAATTAAACTTTTACGTAATGTCTGCCAGATACTGTAAACATGATGGACAAGTTAGCTAACAACTATATTTAGAGAAATATAATTTAGTAAAATAAAATAAATACCTTCACCACCTTCAGTAGCATCCATCATTTGGAACCTTGCCGATATCAAACCCAGACCAAGGTAGCTGTTAACACAAAGACATAACTGGTTAAAGGCAGGTGCATGACCGAGGGGTTTGTGAAAGGGGTGGGAGGCAGGCTTGGTAAGAGGCATTTGAGCAGGACTTTATTAATTTTTTCTCTGGATCCATACCCGTGAGGTACATGGCCCTCTAAAAACAGTGCATAGTAGTGATGTTCCAATTATCGACTATAATCAAACACTGATCGGTTTGGCTCTACCAATTATAAAAATCAATAATCGATTGTGTGAGAAAATGTTAGCAATAATTGTTCCTCTAGTTTAGATTGATGTAAATATGTTGGGGTTGATATTTGTTTTCATGTGTATATAAAGAAAAGAGATATTAAATAGTTAATGTAGCAATTTAAGGGTCTAGAACCCAGTAATCATGGCAATAGGTGCATGGTCCTTACAACTGAAACTTGTCTTTAAGTTCATAAAATTCTAACCAATTGTATAATCGAAAGTTAATCGATTGGTGCCAACTGATTATAACCAAATATCGATGATTAAATTCCAATTCTCAACACTAGTGTATAGTAATTCTGATCAAAATGCAGTTTCTTGCTTAGATTATGCATTCTAGAAACTAAGAGGGAGGGACTAGCCTGGCAGTGGTAAAGTGCTTGCTTGATGCGAGGTCGGTTTGGGATTGATCCCCATTGGTGGGTCCATTAGGCTATTTCTCATTCTAGCCAGTGCACCACAACTGGTAAATCAAAGGCCGTGGTATGTGCTATCCTATCTGTGGGATGGTGCATATAAAAGATCCCTTGCTACTAATGGAAAAATGTAGCGTGTTTCCTCTCTAAGACTATATGTCAAAATTACCAAATGTTTGACATTCAATAGCCGATGAGTAATTAATCAATTTGCTCCAGTGTTGTTTAAACTTTGATTGTTGTAATGTCTATAGAAGCTCAAGTCAATGTCTCGATGTAATTTGACATCACTGGGTTTCTACAAGCACCCTTGAAAAATTCATTGTGGAGTGCTGGATTCAAACATAAATTGCACATCATGACCAGATGTGAAAATATAGAAAATTTGCAGTTTTGTTCTTTTTGTGAATGCTTAACCTGACCTCAAATGTATGGCATTTCCCCCTGGAACAATAGAAAATAGGTAGTGGAGGACTTGTTTGAAGATTTTAAGACATCCCCTTGGCTATCGGGATGTTTGGAACAGTCCACATACTGTTCCAGGGCAAAATGCCATCAAGTTTGAGGTATTGTTAGGTTGAAAAGAAATATTATTGCAGCAACAAACTAGGAATCAGACCAAAAATACCACACAATATTGCAAGCAGACGTAAGACCTTTAATACATTAATTTAAATTTTTTAATATATAATCTGAATGTTTTTGAAAGACATTTGCTTGTATTAAGTAAATGATATTCTAATTTGCCTCCACAGTGAAAGCGAAGCAGGCAGGTAAACGTCACCCACCCTTGCACAACATTCAATTTCGACTACACCACTGCTGCGAGTCCAGAAAAATGCTTCATACTCATCACTAATACCTTAACATCACATTTAACAACCAATATTTAAACTGTAACCATGTGTATTTTTGTCATTAAATAGATATTAATTAGATATTTATAGTTAGTCACTTATCGTATTACAGTTTATATATTAATAGTGTGGGTAATATTATCGGTTGGTTTGTTTAGATTGGATATTGGTTGTTATGTTTTCGGTGGCATGTGTAATTAGCGACATGTGACGGTTGACTGAATACAGTGACGTTTAGGACAGTAGCACTGTGCACTGGGTATTTTTCCACCTGTTCCCGCCAAATTAAACACACCCGATCTCATTCTTTTTCTGCTTTTATCAGAACAACATATTTCAATCTACGACTGCAAAGTCAAAGATAACTACATATTTTCACATGAGAGTTTTAGTGCAAACTAGAACAAGATGTCTGGTAAGTGAATATTTTATAATAACATATTTTAACAGAATATTGAATAACAGACTGTATTATATTTTAGTTCATATACGGCAAATATACAGGTGTTTGTAATGAATGAATGAATGAAAATGTCTATTATTATATTTATTTAAACACGATTATAAAAAATGTATTATTGTTGTTGCAGGTTTTTCATAATCATCATTAATAAATGAACCTGTGGAAGCAAATCTTGTTGTGTCTTCACTACCCGAGGTTACAATACTACGAATTGCGTTTTAAAAATACTGTTTTCTCTAAGCAATAGTGTTTGTGGTATTGCTCCCATTCGATATAGTTCCCTATTAGCTCCATTCAGAGAGTACCAGCCTCTTGCACAGATATAGCCCCTAATTCATATATTTTTGCAGGCCTTATCTAGAATTGAAAACAGCAGAAGTGACTTCTCCTTTCTGAGAAGAAAGGGGAGAAGTGTAATAAAAATAGGCGAAGTGAACATTTAATGGTACATTTTGTAATATTGGTCATGTTCCGCATTCATTTGCAAAGGCTCCGAATTTGACACTAGGTTCCAATCGTAATATATTGTTATAAAAAAAACCTACCACTTTTGGTAATAAAATTTAAGCCAAACAATTAAATATTTTCATTAAAATGTCATAGTACTCGGGACTAAATAACTCTACTTAATATGTAACTGTTATGTTAAAATGAAAGTAACAATTAGTATTTATGGCATTACTGAAATGAAAAACACTCTTGACTGGTCAATGAAAATAGCACGACATGTGTTGAAGTACAGTCTGATACAATCTAATTAAAATTAGCTCCAGTATTACATGTGGATCTAACACCAGCCAGTTGGAGCTCATGTCCACCAATCAAAACCTTACTTGCAGAATCCTGCCAGTGATCTAAAACTAACAACACTGCCTAGTCCCCAATGTCCAGGTAACATTTCGTCTGTAAATAATAATTTAAATGTTGACCAATCACGCTTCGCCTTTTATAACGTTATTTGGGAGCATACAAATTCTAAAAATATCGGGCGAGTCTATTTTAGTGGCCGCAGTACAGCGAACCATACCAATACGTATGGGGTGGGTTATCAGTCTTCAATTTTACATTAAAACTTATTTATTTATAAAAAAAACAAAACCCCCAACTAAATCAATCTTCAGTTTTACATTACAAATTATTTATTTTATAAAATAAAACATGTTTTAAGGCATTCGTAATTCACACGAAACATGTCTATACCCTCAGGATAATTCGGAATGTTTTCAAATTATTTTTAAATCACTGGCAGGATTCTGCAAGTAAGGTTTTGATTGGTGGACATGAGCTCCAACTGGCTGGTGTTAGATCCACATGTAATAGTGGAGCTAATTTTAATTAGACTGAGTCTGATAAAGTAAAACCATGGACCGACAAGATGTTAAGTGAGCTGCGACAGTCAGTGTCTTGACGTCCGATTTAGTTTTCGAAATTGAATTAGGTCCAGAATATTATGGCAACTTCAACTTGTCACTACTGCTAATAACTCGGCATTCACTGGCTAGAATAGGGCCTGCTTTTGTTGGACTGAGTTATGTGTTGTATTATCAAACAATTTAAATGATATACATATATCAATATTTCCTTCCTAACTTAAAAGACTAAATGTCATGCTGCAAAATGAAAATCAATGGGAGAAACTGTGATGGGTCTCAAGAAATGAAAGACTTTAGCCAGCATGGTTTTTGCTAAATTAAGTGCTAACCTAGTAAGAGTGAGCGACACTTACCTGTGGGTATACACTTTGTAGTGAGAATTAAATAAATAAATATTTTGCAAATCCTCTGGTGGTAAAGATGAGATAGTTCCCTGTAAATAAAGTGTTCAGTTTTCTTATACATAAACAAAATGGGATTGATTAATCTATCTGATTTTACAATTTTCAGAATTAGTCGTCCACAAAAAAAAAAAAACCCCCAAAGCATCATGCCTTGCAGAAATACCTTATTTTAGTAATGAAGCAAGCTTATAACCAAGATACCTATGTTAAGACCATGTTATTCAATATATTATGTTATGGAAAAAAAAATGTTTTACCAAAATCAAATGCCAACCATAACTGGCATTTTAAGGACATGGTCAAATTGCATAGTCCCAGTAGTTATTGAAATAAGTGTAAGAAAATGGGCTATATGATGGATATTATACAACACTATAATATTATGATTATAAATAATTATGGGTAGCACAAGTTAAACCATCAAGATTGGGAATTCCACATGCTAGGTGAAGCAGCACACGCCACGGTATTAATCCAACTAACACACTGTCCTAGGTAAATCTATGTATCTAGTTATAAACCTTATGTGTGGGAACCAAAGACAACTGTGTAGAACCACCACCAAGATCCATGGAAACTGCAAGCTTTCCTTGCTTGTTAAAAGCACCTGTCAATATGAAGAAGAAACCATGTTAAAAAAAACAACCCAAAAAACATCAGCAAAATGTATTATGACAAACAGTTTTCACCAAAAACACATTAAAAATTAAAAACCTGAGGTTTAATCTTTATTTTCCATGTAACAAAAAATAGTATTACATCCTTGAATTATCCAAATTCTCGCAATGTTATTTTATATGTCACTTGCTGTTATACATTATCTATTGAATGATTTTTATTTTTTTAAATACATGATCATGAATTTAGTCCAGAATAATAATTTAAATTCATTAACCCCATTTCCTAAGTATGTACTTTTACTATTTCACATTAAATACATATATAGCTAGTAAACACTCCAGGATGACCTAAAGGTAGTACTAAACCAAATAACTTCTACCTTGGTCAAAGTTCAAGGTGCAACCAACTTTTGAAAGAGAAGTTAACACCAAAAGTCCTGTGATTGGTGATAAATGTAAGTGTGTTGGTTGTAAAAAAAATAGATTCATCTGGGCTAAAAATGTATGCAATTTTATTTAATCTAGTACCACTGTGTCAAGTAGCCTAGTGCTTGAAAAAAAAAAAAGTACTAAAATTTTGTGTGGAACTAGGGTAGTCATAGATGCTAACCGTTATCTCTGAAATGTGCAGTTTGACCACTATTTTTTCTGATTCACTTTAAGGGTGAGGGGTGGTAGTATTTATATCTGTGGTGTTTATGTCGATTGATACATTGCAGGTAGGAGTTTTAGCCACATGTTAGTATTGTCATCTATGGGATTTGATTTGGTAGTATACACAGACCTGTCAACCTTTAGACAAGAGAAAGCAGGAGGTGTGTGTTGAAAAAGCAGGAGATTTTGTCAAAAAGCAGGAGATTTTTAAATTCACACAATTTAACCCAAAATCGCAAGATTTAAAAAAAAACATTATTACAATAAGTTATATGAATACTTTATAATGTCATATATACTTCTTAACCTTAGATTTGCATTAAAAAAAAAAAAAAATATTAATTTTTTTTTTTTTTTTTTTTAAAGTTTAAATATTATTATGATTTAATACATATTAAAAAAAAAAAAAATATTATCCAAAAAATGTTAAGAACATGAACAAGAAATAAAAATTTTAATTAGTACATTTACGGTAGTACACCTTACAGCCTTACAGGTTGCGTTACATTATCATTTTGGTTAGTGTACCTAAGTACCAAAGACAAATTTATATAAATCTTATAAATTAATATTGCAGTTTTTACTATAATGAGACGGTGGCGTGGTACTTATTTAAAATCATTATAATGATGCAATAAACATTGTATTTTGTAATCATAAGTTAACCTCATTACGGACATCGTGTGAAAATACCGGAATTATACCCATTTCCGTGAGTAACTTTTATGTCAATGTCAAACACAACATTTTTTAATTGTACAAAAATAATTTCTTGAAGTTTTAACCAACATTTTATGCAAACAAAATTAACTGACACAAGTAGTTTATACAGTTAAGTGGTCTTGCTGTGACATGTGATTTTAACAATCGTGTGTATCGCTGTCAACTCGGAGTCTGGTTTTTCAGATTCGTCATAGTTGCATTATTAATCCAGTGGGAAGACATTTTACAATTCAGAGGTGTTATTAGAACTAAATTGGATAGTTGTTTTTTTTTATATGGCAACACTGAATGTCAATACACAGCCTGTTGAATTAGCGGCAACACGCTTTGTAGCCATTACGATGACAACAAAAACATTATAATTACATGTCATTTTATAAACTCCATGTGCTTTTTTAACAATATAAATAGGCTATCCCACAATTTTCACTTCGGCAAAGGTTAAACAGTCGGGACAATTCGGCCCGTTACATTCTCAGAAGCCGAAAGTAGTCGACATTTGCCGAATGAGAAAAAAAGGCAGAGTTACTTCCCTTCTGTTATTTTGACAAAAGAGGATCGATTTTTTTTATACTTACAAAAATGTCATTTAAAAGGAGAAACTGTCTCCCGCACAGGGGAAAGGAGATTTGATCAAATACCGGGAGACTCCCGCGGAATCCGGGAGGGTTGACAGGTCTGGTATACACCCTAAAGGCATTGGATTTGTCAAAATTGATGATTTAAACATAGAAGTTATGTGTAATTTAACACTGAAAATGGGCTGTAATAGCCTTAAAATCTTTTACATTATCAAACAACGAGGGTGGAGAAACACAACACAAATGGAACATTGCTATATATGACCATATCAATTGGTCCTCAGAAAAATTTATTTGTTTTAATGCATGTATTTAACCACCTCAAGTTAGTTTTAAAGTTCATTAAGGAGCTTACCAATTAAATAGTTCACTGTCATCCAGCCAAAAAATCCTAAAACAAAATTTAGATTTTTGTTAAAGTTGTCATACTTAATGTTAATATAATAGTAAAAATGCTAAATAAAATTAATGATAGCAGATTTCTACCATCATGTAAAATGACGATATCCATTATGAGAATGGATATCATCACTTTACATGATGGTAGAAATCTGCTATCAATAAACATGTTGATGACACTTAACAGCAAAATATATTTACTAATCATCAGTCCTCAGCCGAGCAAACAGAGTCCACTCCCAGTCTTGATAATTACCGTATGTTTTATTCTTGGCTGAGTCTAAGATGATGTCAGGTATTTTAAACATATCAGTACAACAGTGATATATATTTTTAATGGTTTACACTAAAAGTTACAAATAATTTACTCTTACCCTCAGCAATACCATCTATTACTTCTACTGCATCTGGTGGCAATAAAAAATCTGTTTCCAACAAAATCTTGTAAACCTGAATCAAAGAGAAATTTGTGTTGTTGTCAGAAGCAACATACATCTACATGTTAAAACATCCAACACATGCTAACAATGGTATCTTGACAAAAGTATTTAACTAGAGGACTTATATATTTAAATATTAAATCATCACACCTAATTTGTAAAACATTTTTTTTTATCCTTTGTAAAACAAAAAGGAAAAAGAAACAAGTTAATGAAAAATAAAAAATAAAAAAATAATTTCCAGCCTCATCTGACATAGTGGAAACAATGTCTCAATATTTAATTTTTTTAAGAAAGGGTTAATGTTCAATTAAAAATCTTTTATTTAAAAAAAAAAAAAAGTATTTAAAACATCATTTATTTTTGTTAATTCAATGTTTCACCTGGATACAGTAATTCCATTTAAATGATTCCTCATTTGTTAAATTCACTGTTAAGTTTGGTGGGGGGTTATGATGGGTATCAGGAGATTGTGTTGGTCAGTATCAGTTTAAAACTCACCTCATTCAGAAGACTGTGAGCAACTTGAGATGTGAGCAGTCGCAGACCAGCAGTTGCCTTGATGACCAGTGGAGTCTGTCTCCACATAACTCTTGGAACTGCAAGTTTTGCAACCTCTAGCAAGGGGCGAATACTGTTGGCTCCCTACAACAAATTGATGGACATAGTTTGTCTTAGGCGTGTTATGGGAAGCTCAGGATATTCCAAAACATGTCAATGCACAGGCCATAGGATTACAAATTTCATGGGAACAATTTTTCGGTTCTGTGCATTGTGATAATGGGTTTTAAAAAATAATTATATATATTATATATATTATTTCTGTTGAATAGTTGTACTCAATATAATAATCATAGTAAAAAAAAATTCAGTTCAGTGATTTTACCGACACAGTACTGGAAATGACTGTGAAATCCGAGGGCCTGATGTATGGGTAACAATGCTGGACAATGGGGTGGCATACAACCATACATCAACTTTCATACACTTTGGCATGAATTCAAAGATTTTAAAAGGCATTTCCTAATGTTATCTTTTTTTCAAACATGTTTTTGTGACCATCAACACCAGGGTTTGAATGTTACCACGGCAACGATGACAAATGCCGTGGTTACCCTCCTTACTTGCAGTTGTGCTCATGTAAGAAATAGTAAATATCTTCATGGTAACATAATAAATGGCACCAACAAATTGCAGTGTCTCGAGCCCCAGGCACCAGGGTGAAATAATGTTTGTCTGACAAAACTTGATAGAAAGTAAGTTGCCTTCGTGCCCCTCTTATCTTCAGGAAACATTTCCCTTGCTGCCCTTCCAACTTGAACAATTTCTATTAATACAATGTAGACAAAAAGTGCTGTGCACTCCTCTTCCCCCAACTCCCCAAAGTTAAAATTGTTGATCTCTGATGCCAATTGCTGATCGATATTATTTTTAATGAAATTGTTTTTTAATTATCAACCAATTTTCATTGTTTCTGATTGACACAGTTAACCTAGAAGTGATTTTCATAGTAGTCCAGAGGATATGTGAATCAGTGTGCGATATTGAGGACAGTGCGGGAGACTGAGGTTCACAAAAATCATATAGGACTGTCTAGATTGGCTAGTAAATGAGCCTGCATGGCTCGTAAAACATATTTGTACAAATTACATTGATTCTTCGAAATGACACAGTCAACATATATCTCAAGATCCTGGGAAACTACAGTCTTGACTAGCGATCTTTTCCATGGTTTCATGCAAAACATTTAGCATATCTTTTGTTCTACTGGACATGCATGGCATGGCTCGCTGGGTTGGTGGCGGGCTCTAAAGATAAAGCAAGGAGGGAAATCTTATGGCACTTAAATTTTTTAAACCAAAATTGTACTGTGAATGTGAATTGTGCACTTTTTGATAAAAGCATGAAACTTGGTACACACATACTACATGTCATGGATATTAGTTTTAAGATTGGAGGCATTCTCAATACCACTTGTGTCGGCAATGGCGCCCATTTTCCAAAAGGTCACCATGACAGTTTCCCCATATAAAGGCATGGGAAAAATAACCCTAAATAATATTTCACGTGTAACTATTTCCATGAATGAATATCTAGAATTAAAACATAAATAGGAAATAAACCTTAGATGACCTTTAGAGGTAATTTCAGGGTCATAACTAACAATTTATAAATTCTTAATGAGGCTCTATCAAAATGGTTAATGGTAGGTTCCCACCATGTTTAAAAAAATAAATATTTTATACCTTAAATACAAATACATAAAACAGTATAATAAAATAATTCATTTAGTAAAAAGTATTAAATTTATTAGACCAACAGATCACATAATGTCAGTTAATGTGTAGTAGTAGTACCATATATAGTGTCATCCTGTGTCTACAAATACTTTAAAGGCGAAGAATTAGCTGCTTTCTGGCTCTTGTTACACTATCCTCTGCTCTTCCATGGTCATACATACATGTAATGTACCTCTGAATAGATGTTTACAGTCAGTACATCGTTCACGCTATCTGCTGTTTGGCATTTTGTGATCACCATCAATGTCCACTTCAGGTTGCAACCTGCTGGTGTTGCCACTGTCTGGCATAGAATCTTCCAGTGAATCAACTGGGTTTTGTTTCACCGATTCTAATGTTACTATAGCCAATGCTAGTGGTGGATGAAATGACAGGTTCTCATAAAAAAGAAGTGTTGTAAATCCATGTGATGTACCTGGCAGTAAGTTGCTTTCATCTTTTAACAACTGCTCTTGTGCATGTAAACTTTCTTTTTGAAAATTTCAACTAGTGTTTTTGCAAGATCAACTTGTTATATAGTATCCCCATGTTTCACGGGTGTACAGCCACCAGAGAGCACATGCATAGTTTTTATTCCAGCACTCCTATTGGTCCAAACCAGCCAATCACGGATCGAGACCATCACCTGCACATGACTGTAAATAAACTGCACGAATTTACTTTTGCACTCGCACCATGTATTACCAATGATAAATACAATTGCAGCTATATAAGGTGAGTCAACTAGGGTTCCAGATGCAGAGACAGATAAGAAAACCGATAAACCAACTACCCAGACAACCAGACAAGACCCCAAGTAAGCTTACTTAATAAGATATTAATAAGATATTATTGTCTGATACCAATAAGAAATCATGTAGTAATAATAATTCTTCAGGGGGCGGGAATCAAAAACTTTTTTCTAGTTCAGGTACTACTCCCTCCTACTAACAATAGGAAAATTGGTGTGCAAGTGTACGATTGTTGATGAATGCTATTTGTAACTACTAACAGTGGACTCCTGAGAGTAATCATTGTTTTATTCATTGGTAATAAAATTAAGTATGCCAAGCAATAGGCTTTTTAACCAATACCTACAAGTGTGCAAGTGTACGATTGTTGATGAATGCTATTTGTAACTACTAACAGTGGACTCCTGAGAGTAATCATTGTTTTATTCATTGGTAATAAAATTAAGTATGCCAAGCAATAGGCTTTTTAACCAATACCTACAAGTGTGCAAGTGTACGATTGTTGATGAATGCTATTTGTAACTACTAACAGTGGACTCCTGAGAGTAATCATTGTTTTATTCATTGGTAATAAAATTAAGTATGCCAAGCAATAGGCTTTTTAACCAATACCTACAAGTGTGCAAGTGTACGATTGTTGATGAATGCTATTTGTAACTACTAACAGTGGACTCCTGAGAGTAATCATTGTTTTATTCATTGGTAATAAAATTAAGTATGCCAAGCAATAGGCTTTTTAACCAATACCTACAAGTGTGCAAGTGTACGATTGTTGATGAATGCTATTTGTAACTACTAACAGTGGACTCCTGAGAGTAATCATTGTTTTATTCATTGGTAATAAAATTAAGTATGCCAAGCAATAGGCTTTTTAACCAATACCTACACTATAAGGGTAAAACCCTTCAAATTAGATACCTAGGCTAGTATAACTCCCCCTTCTGTCATTGTATTCATGGCTATACAAAAACAGAGGGGGAGGGGTGGTCCTGATTGGCCATTGAGATTCACTAGAATAGGGACTTAGGACAATAGGTACAAACGTAACACGAAACTAGGATTCACAAACAGACAGCACGCACACCACATCAGTACACAGGGTGCACTGACTAATGATAACAATACAGCACGTACTCTAATAAGGAACTGGACAAAAGAATACCGGTTCCGAGTACACAACTGCACTGCACACAGGGGAAGCTGAACAAAAGAATACCAGCCTCCACTACCCAAACCCCAAATACTTGCTGCTGGTAGTCTAACTTGGTACCTGGTGACATTGATGAGGAAGACGCCGTGGATCACCCCAACAACAACACCTGGACAAAATCCCCTGGAACAACAAGCCTTACCTACCGGTGTCAACACAATTGCACGAGTCTCCCCTGGGTTGTCATGCCACGACCAGAAGAGGTCAGGCCCTTCTAAAGGGCCCTATGGGCAACCTAGGGAGACACCACAGCATCTTAGAGGTCCAATTAACGAGCTACTCTCGATTCACCAATGTCAAAACCTATACTAGCTCTGCCAATTACTTTTTGACCAACCGTTCAAAATTGCACCAAATTTCCTCCATCAAAATTGCGCACCTTTTCTCTTTGACATATAATTGCTCCATTCAAAATTCCATAGCACCACCACCACACACACCCCGCCTGCTACCGACTTGGTCAGGCTGTGATGCTCCCTTGCACCTGCCAGTGCAGGCGGTCCCTCCTCTCCCCACCTCCTCCACCTTTCCTGTCTTGTGCCCATGACAGGCGTGCACTACAACAGCTTGTTCTGAATGTGCACATAAAACCCTATGACCTGACCTGACATGCATAGTACATAGTGAGTTAGTGCATGGATGATCTAGAGCCAATACAGGTGTACTAGAGCATGTACATTTGACAGAATTGTCTTTCATGAATGTGTCTGAAATCAGCAGATCAATCTAATTGCCAGAACAGAAATTTGGGTTTCCGTCCAGCAAATATGTTTCATGGTGTAGTTTATACATTGCATAAGCAAACACTTGATGGGCTGTTCTCTTACAGTGAGCTGATTTTAAAACGTTGTAGATGAGGTCACTTCAGCTAGCATTATATAGTAGCAATATCCAGCCACATTCTTTAAGAAGGGTCACTACATGCTTTTAATAGCAGCATCTTGATATGTAGCCCACCCATTATGACAACAACAGTCCTTCTCTCTGCATATGGCCATATCCATTGGACATATTTTGTGATTTTAAATTACTGCTTAACATCAGAAATCACAGAAAATCTGTCCAGGATGGCGGCTGTAGGAATATCCATATTGTTCATATCACTTATATTGCTTCTCAAACTGATGGAATAAAAGTATAGTGCATACTTGCTGAAAGCCGTGTGTGTTTGTTCAGTTCTAATATTCTCAATATCAGCATACTAATCATGTCGTAAACTGATAATGTTGACAACATACCACAGTCTAGTGGAGATGAGTAAACTGTTCTCAAACTGTTGGTGTTTAAAGGCTGAGTTAGCTAGGTCAAAACACATACCAAGCAGAACAAGACCAAGCCAAAAGAGTATGTCAGCTAGATATTTTCATCATGTCTCTGAATGTGCATGGGGGGCGGGATTTAGCTCAGTCAGTTGAGTGCTCGCTTGAGGTGCTTGCATTGAAGGATCAAACCACCTTGATGGATCCATTCAGCTGATTGGGTTTTTTCTTGTTCCAACCAGTGCACCACAACTGAACACGGCCATGGTATGTGTTTTCCTGTCTGTGGGAAAGTGCATACAAAAGATCCCTTGCTACATTAGAAACAAATGTAGCAGATTTCCTCTGATGACTACGAGTCAGAATTAACAAACGTCTGACATCCAATAGCCGATGATTAATTAATCGTTGTGTTCCAGTGGTGTCGTTAAACAAAACAAACTTTATTTGAATGTGCATATGCACCACAGGAATGCACGGTAGTGTGACTGTCATCTATCCACGCTAGGTGGTCAGAAAAAGATCACCAATGCTGCACACAACTATTATCTGCAATAACCATTGTCAGGGGTTCTAGAATATTTTTAAAATTCACTTGCCATAGGGCCAGTGGATTTGAAAATTCACTGGCCATGGTGAAAAATTCACTTGCCCAATTTTAACTGTTGATAAAACAAAAAACCCCAGTAAATTAAAATAATTAACTTTTTAATGTCCATTTTTCATACCGAGATCATGTTTAATCAATTTGTCAATTTACACAACAGATAGGCTCATTGGGCATGCTTTATGGTTTGTTTAGAAACATATGCAAATAATTTTCATCAGTTTAGAATAAAGTTACCGTACCTATTAAAATGTTAAAATAATTGTTTCCACTAAAACCACCTAAGTTATAAAAAATAATCCATGTTACCGAGATATTACAACAATTAACAGCATTATTCATTTACTTATGAATGGGAACTTACCCCCCACCCAGCCCCTCAAAAAACAAAATGAGAAAAGAAACAATTAAGAACCTTTATTAGCATAAAGTGTACATGTATTGCAGTTTAAGGCTTACTTCCCCCCCCCCCCCCCCCCAACACACACCATATTAGAAATTTTGCAATTTGGGTACTTTGTTAAATTTATCTATTTCATGATACTGTGTTTATAAGCTTTTAAAAAAAACTTTTTTGCAATTTATGTCATATTTTATAAATTAAATTAATAATTTACACATTTAAAGTATTTGTAAATAGTGACGTGCAACCTTTAAAACTAATAAAAGACTGGTTACAGTTTTGCATATGATTAGTATTAGAGTAACAAATCTTTGGATTTCAGTGTAAAAAAACTAAATGGCGGCAAAACAATGAACTTTTGTTTTTCCAATGTTTACACTTTATAACCTTAATAAAGTTATATCAGTAGGTATATTGATGTCATGGATAGGTCAGAGATTGCTGGTGGCCAACTATTTGTTAGTGAAATATTGCATGTGATAGCAAATCGAAAGAAGTGACTTGTAGATGTTTCTTTTGTTTTTGTATGATCGTAGGACGTAGGGTTGTAGTTTTTTTTTTTTTTTTTTTTTTTTTTTTTTTTTTTTTACCACTTGCCATCGGGATTGCACAAAGTAACTTTTTTACTGGCCCGAATCCAAAAAACACTGGCCTCGGGCATCGGGCCACCGTATTCTAGAAGGCCTGCATTGTATTTCACTAATCGATTATACTGCTGTTACCCAACTAGTGCCAACAGTAAAAATAATGTCCTAATGGGAAAATAAAGAAGTCGTCTTCAAAATGTTAGGCAATCAAACCAATCAATTAATATATCGAAAGAGTAATTTTGTGAACTCACTTAAATCTGAAGGCATCGATTTTTTATATTCATTATTATAAATGTTAATGTTTAATAATGAAGAATTAAAATTATGAATACATAATCAATTTGGGGGTGAATTCATGGCCATTATTTAATATACAGAGCAAGTCTTTTTCAAAACTTCCAAATTTCAGACTGGCACAGTTAGATCATAATTTATTACTCCTTGATGTTAGGTATAGTGTACAATGTACATATGTATTTAATTAATTTTATCAGCTCTCATAAAGGGCACATGATTTCGAATTCATGTCATACATCCTTAATTGCAGTTTCAAGTAATAAAATTCAGAATAATGACTGATTACTTGGTGGTCTTGAATGTGATCACAAAATCGATCTCCTGGACCCAAAATTGGGATCAACTTTTTTAATCATCTTAAACTGAGTTATTTGATGTCCTAATTAGGTATTAAAAATTAAAATAACTCATAATCTATTGCAATGTGTTAAATAAAAAAATACATAATGTACATAAGAATAATGTATACAAAATGTGATTGAAGATAACCATTTTGGATTATGACATCACTGGTCCATGTGGGGCGTTGTATGGTTGGCCCTATATTAACTTTCCTGATGCACATGGTGACCAAAAAAGGTAACAAGCAATAATATTTCTACAGATGTATACATATGTTATCTACATGTATACTTAATAAACTATGAATAAGTACTGACATGTGCAATGGCGGTTATGCAAAAAAGGGTGTGGCAAAAACCTTTACAGAATGGGTACATTAAGTCTACACTCATGTTTGTTTCATCTTTTAGAGTCCCCTAATAATACATAAATTGTTTTTTTAAGATAAATACAGTTTTATATAGGATCCACTTTAAAGGTAATGGATAAAATGTTATTTTTCAGGTCAACTTTTCATGGTTTTGAACCTACAATTACCCCTAAATATCACAATGGCCACCAAATATTAGGTTTGATATCCTTCTTGTAGCCTAATAAAAACATTTTGAGGGCATATGTAAAATTAAAATGGCTCAAAATAGTATTCTGGGCTAATTTGTACATGTTATAATATTAAGAAATATCCAGTGGCCATCTTGGAAAATGGCGACCATGGCCACCACAGGGCATACTGAGAATGCCTCCAATCTTTAAAATGTTCTCTATGATGTCTAGTATGAGTGTGCCAACTTTCATTCTTTTATCAAGAAGTGCACGATTCGGTCATTTTTGTGCACATATTCTCTGGACTATAGTAGAAATGTTATTAACGAAAATAGGTATTAAAGTGCTTTTATGGTTTAAAACCCCCCCCACACCTGGTAATAGTTGTGTACCACAATGTGGTATAAATGGTGAACCACATGTCAGAAAGATATAGATTAGTCTACAGGTGTTTCTAAACAGTATACCATACTCACCTTGGTTGGAGTAAAAGCATACGCTGATAAACCAGGTGACACTTCAAAATATATTTCCAACTGAAACCTGAAGGAACCATCTGCTAATGGAGTAAAAACATATCTTAACATATAAATAACAAGTCAGTTTGACAAAGTTCCTCAAAAGTAAGAAGAAAATGTATTGATTTAATTTAACCAGTAATACACATTCTTATGATTTATTGATGATAAAACACATCTGAAAAAACCTCAGAAAATTATTAGATTTTTGGTATTGCACTTTTAGTTTTTTAAGTTGACTCCTTCAATTTTTAAGACTATGTATTCTCTCTTCCTCTGGTATATAGGACAGAGCTACCCCATGAAACAAAGCTATGTAAGAATTTTCCATCTTACATGGTATATCATGCACTTGCATTTAACATGACGTTGTTGGTAATATATGACATATTAATGTGAGATGGTGACGTCAGGTCATTAGACACAGTTTTAAATTAATATTTTGTTATTAAAACCTTCATTATAAAAGCTATGTTGTTAATTTATAGTGTTAAATTGTATTTAACACATGAAACAAACACAGCAAATAATATGATAGTGCAGTTAATTTATGACAACATGGTCCAAAAAAAAGTTACTTGTTCGGCCATCTTTGTCTGTTCATGTAAAATAATGGTTTATTTACTGAATGAATGAATGAGAGAAAAAGACTCCATCATATGCAGTCATATGGGATAGACAAAGTACACACTCAGTGGTGAAAATTTCAACCATGGGACTTTTTCTATCCCACATGACCACATATAATGGAGTCTTATATTACACTCCTCTCCCCAGATGAAGACAATTAATATATAACTGCTCCTCCCCTAAATGCTGGCATCATCCAATGCCAGCCTACATATACTAGTATTTAATCTATTCGCACAATAATTTCAGTTTTATTGATGTTATATGTTTTAATACTTAACACGGTAAACAGTTCAGGATAGTAGTTCATGCATTAAACAAAGAAAATGACCACCAGTTCAGACATATCATTCACTATTCAGGATTGCAGTTAGTCATTAAATATTAATTACTAAACATATTTTTTTAATTTATTAACTCACCGTCATCCTTTTCAAACTGATAGACATGAATACGGGATCCAGTACTCCCAGCATCAATAACAGCTACATACTGCACCCTTGTGATATTGCTCATGCTGCACATCAAGTGAACATATCTACCATGATCCTTGAACGATGCTGATTCGAGTGATGCTGTTGCTGTGGATGTTGCCAACACTGATGCTGATGAAGATATTCCATAGAATATATACACCACACACGACAGCAGTGAACATGTAGCTAACATGGTTAGATAAAGACATGAACAAAGATGTGTCAGGTCAAGAAAGCGACAGCGTCGACGGGTAGACATCACCATAGTTAAATGTAGTTATAAAGGGTCACCCAACTAACATGGTTTTTACTACACAATGTGGTTCATATCCTGAAAATATAAATATCAAATGTAAGACACATTAATAGAATCTATCACCAATGTGAGGTGTAGATAAGTCAATTCCAACCTGAGGGACAAAATGTTTTTGTGAGGACCGAGGTTTTCTGAGGTCCTTACAAATACATTTTGACCCAAGGGTTGGAATTGCCTACTCTACATCTCACAATGGTCATTGATTCTTTTTCTTGCACATTTAATTACAGAAACAAAACATTAATTTTGTAATATATGGTTTGTTTATTCTAGAATGATCCATAAACACTTAAAGTACAAACTCATTTAATCATATGCAGAATAATATAGTCCACATTATGCAACGACATAAAAATGTAACAACGTAACAATAAATATTAAGTTGAAAATATTAATTTGTTTAAATATTTTTAAAACAATGATAAAAAGTGACATGGCAACTTGAGGGAATATCTATTTCAACAGAATTCTGGAAAACATAAGTTATAACCCCAGTCATGGTAAAACATAAGTTACGATGTCATCTGTATTTAAATATTGTCTAGTCCCAGGGAACCAAACAGATTTATTTAACACTGTGCAAAGGCTGGTTACTTCAGTCCACTGGGCAACAATAAAAATTATATACAGGGCTTAAAATAGCCATCTGAGAAAAGTGAAAAGCAGTCTCTTTTTTTTTTAACTCAAGCAAATGAAATAGTTATTGCAGATCAATTTCAAAAGACAGATGCATGGACATCTGCTATTTAGCTTATGATTCAGTGTTCTCCAACCCCAGTAAGCGGCTTGTACACCCGCCAAGCTGAGAATTTGTGCCGCCAAGCTGAAGATTTTCGCAGACAGGTCCGCCAAGCTGATAAAAAATGCCGCTAAGTCGAAAATCAGTCCGCTATGACGAAAAACAACTTCCGTCAGTTCTATTCACCTATCGCTATATTTAGCCTGTACTTGGACTTGGAGTATATAATAATAATATTCTAATTCAACACATTTGTAAGAACGAATCTGATTGGATCCCTGCTAAAAATTTCAGGTGGTAAAATCACTGATATACCGGTCGCAAAATGTCCACGTGTCGAACAAAATTAAAACCGGGCCTCCCCAATATCCAGCAGTGATAAAGCGGGAGTCATTAATACAAGCGGCACAATCTCAGCGGTGCAACGTAGATTGCCTCTCAACAGCTTGGCTCCTCTAATCCAATCAGCGAGCGGTAATTTTTGACAGACAGCCGCCCGTCACTTCATCATTGGCAATTTGCATATTATGATTTTTAGTAAATCTTAGTCCTTGCGAGTAATTGACAAGGGTCCGGGCAAATTTCATGCAGGGGAATTGTCTATTGCTGGCTGTTGGCATGTTGAAAACCATAAATCGAGAATAATATTTTATGCAATGAAAGACGGCAAAATACTTTCCCCAGATGCCAGGAAATCTCATCTATATGAGCTTTTATTTTCAAAAAATTTCGGGTGAGATTAGCCCACTGGCCGCACACATTTAGGCCTATGATCATCTAGGCCCTACTACTTCAGCATGACCGGTGCCGCAGATCATGAGATAGATTATGGTTAACTTTATTTAAATCAACTATTAAATGCCAGAAAAAAGCACTTTTTGTGACTTAAGATTCACAAAATTTTCCGGTGCGAGAGGGAGCGAACCCTTCACGAGCTCACCCCCCCCCCCCCCCCCCCCCCGCTCGTGGACTTCGACCACTCGTTTGTGAGGCCCAAAGCCTCACATGTCCGCCAACCTGGTCGCATAAAAGTTGGAGAACACTGTAATGATTATGTTATATTTTAATTCCACATTGCTCTAAATACATTTCAGAGGTGTTACGGTGTATGAGACAGATAGGATGGTAAGCCATTCTGACTGGAATATTGATACTAAAAATGTGACAGAGATGCAGGAGGATGCAGTTTGGAGCCAATAGGGTGGGACAGCACTGGGTGACCTACCCCCCAAAAAATTTCATTTATGAAATAATTATCAGCTCAGAGATCAATTTAAAATGGTGCATGCAAATATCCAACAAATATCATGATCATGGATCATTCAGGGCTTTAGATGTCACTAATTTGGGCACAACTGGGACTTTTGTCTTTACAGACTGCAGGAAGGTCGGTTTAGTTCAGTACTGTCATTAAAGGGACATACCTGAGTTTGTTGCAATTTTTAAAGATGTTATCGACTAACAGAGACTTTTGAACGATTGTAATTAAATATCAAAGATATGCATTTGCATAAAATATTAGTGGCTGTATATTAAACGTGTTTCTGGTCGTTCTAATATTTGTACTAGGTTAAATTTCATTTTATTTACTAAAATATTTGTTTTTGGACAAAATCCAATTTGCGCTTCTTACAAATATTAAGACGACCAGAATATACACACACTGATATTCTAAACAGTAAAATATATTTAATATGCACGTTTAATCGTAGAACTATTTTATTAGTTGGAAACATCTTACAATGCAGCAAACTCAGGAATGTCCCTTTAACAGCTGCTGTAGGGTTGTCTATGTTCAGAAATACATTTTAAGTTATTTTAATTTAATTAAACTTAACATTTCAGTGGTTTTGAGGTGAAATATTTTAAGGTCAGCATGTCTGTACTTAATTTGAGCATGATTATTTTGGGCATATGCATTTTAGACACATTTATTGCCTCGATTTTGATGCCCTGATCATTATATTAACATTCAATTTTTTTTTATTAGTGACACTGCTAATCAATATGAAAACTGATTACTAATTACTACTTAACATTTTAGAACTATGTAGCAATCTCTGGAATTTGTTCCCTTATTATACGTGTAAATTTTACATAAAAATAATTCAATTTTTTAAGTCAAATATCTTTACATTGATGATATTTGAGTTCACTAATGACAAATATTTCAAGCTAATCACTAAGGTCGATAACAAGTAATTTTTCGCACCCTTGTTTTGGCTTTGTACACAATATAGCATATCTCACCGTAATTTCACTTGAAATCCAAATTACGTAAAAGGTACAATCTTTTAATTACAAGATTTTCTTGAACACGTCCAGGTGAATTAGTAATGTTCAAACAAAAAAAATTTAATAGCAATTTTGCATTGGAATTTTTCCAGCATTCTGAAAATGGAAACGTCATGTACCCAGTTTAATGTTATTGTACATAGGAGATGTAAAGTGAAGTCATTGCAATACTGATGTCATTCAAATTCAAAATTAGCTGTATTATTACAATGCTTTAGCACATTAAAATAAAAACTGGTCTACTAATCTCGACCCCTGTCAAAATTCTATAACAAGTAGATGATACTGTTTACAGGTTGGTATGTTTCATAATTCTGGAAAAATATTAAGTGTAAATTTTAAAAGATGAAAAAAAAAAAAAAGTACCATAGGCCTATAGCATATCAAACAATTACCATTGGATATGTTATATTTATTATGTAAAAGCCAAAATAAGGGTGCAAAAAGTAGGGCCTCCATGAGTCCAAAATATTGGATTCGAGTACATACGGGTCAAACTCGACCCGAACCCAAGTACCTGACACTGGATAATAATAAGACTATGGAATAAAGTAAGCTAGCATTATGCATCTTAATTCCAGCACTAAACATGGATGCCAAATCAAGCCATTGATACAATGGCCCATTATATTGCATTCCATACTGTCACATTCGGCTTTTCTTTTCCCTCCATGTCTCATAGCCCTATAATGTAAAGTTTTGGCAGCAAGCATAATATGGCAGAATGACGTAAATAAATATAATTAAATAAGAGTGCTCTTCCTTGCACGGGTACTCTGAGTCCTGTGAACGAACTCGAGTAGTGCTAGACTCGGCCCGTGCCCGAGTACTTGTGGAGACTCCACCGAAAAGTGACTGTCGCTGATCTTAATACACACATGAAGAAACCTGACTGCACCTACATATTTAACCAAAATATTGTTGAAAGTGGGTATCGGCAGGGTTTTTTTCAGCAAACTCAAAAATTAATAAATGTAAAGGTTGGCTATTTAGCATCTATATTGAGTGTCCTCTAGGGTTGGTCTGATGTAAACAAATGAGCTAACATTAAACATACTACATAGCCTGTCGTCATTATAGGATTAAATTGTTGTATTAGGGTGGCAATGTCTTCCTTATAGTTTGGCAGAAAGCGATTATAACTGTCCCAAATGATTGTCATCTCTCCAACGACTGAGTCCTCTGGCTATACTATATTGCATATACTGTTGTAATTGGACCAAGTACCTTTAACATGTTAAAATTAATTTTTGCTCACAAGTTACATGACACAAAGTTTTGAATGTGACAGACGATTTTATCATGACTATACAAAAATTTAACTATACACAATCAATCACAGGCATTAAATTAGTGCATCAATATTAACTATGCTACATTACTTACGCTTATGAAATTTTGCAATGTCATAGTTTCAGCATGTGAAATAAAAAGTTACACGTTTACCTTTTTAACCATTCCAAAACAGTTCGACAATATTCGTCATTACACTCGGAACAGTCCGTGAATTAAAAACGAGGCTAGAATTTCCACAAAAACCAACTTCGTGTTCAGCGCCAGAGAGCGACGCTAACGTTCGCACAAAAAAAATATGACTGGTCCCCGATGTGGTCATTTGGAATTTTATTTTAATGTGAAGCGCATAAACCAGTCTAGCAAACGTTTTTTCTGCTCAATCTTACTGAACACAAACCTGCCTTCGTCAGATTTCGGTGTCAGAGAAGGCCACCGGAATCGACAATACTACGCTGCTCGCCTCTTACACAATCTCCATGACAATGTAAACAAATGGCGGCCATGGCGTGCCAAGGAAAAGTCGTTCGAAACAGTGTGCACTTGTAATTTCAGTCGTTAGAAGGTCATAAATTAAGCAAGATGCCGAAAAAAGCGAAGAAGGGCAAAGGGAAAGGAAAGGGAAAAAAGGGGTAAGTTACGGAATATCGCAGAACATTAATTAACTGGTGCGCAAGTGTTCATCAAGTTCAGGTGACATTTTCAAAACACTCTTATTATTTTTCTTAGTCAAACCAAACTGAAATTATTTACAAAATCCCCCAACATTTTTGTACGAGGATGTGACGGACTATAACTTATTTATGGTTTACACAAAACAAATTCAGGAAACCCATTTTACTTTTGTGTAACCTACCATGACCATGTTACGGCATGTAAATGGTGCCCTAAATTCAATGGATCAATAAAAAATAGATTATATGCAAATAAGACAGTCGTTCTTTCACTTTTCCCCTTTCAGAAGCATGCATACACAATTTCCCAAAGACAAGAAAGTACGTACCTAGGCCTTTGATGTGTTATGGAACTTAAAGACCCTAAATTTAATATATTTTTTCAACTTGGCACTGGTGTGGTTGTGAACAAGTTTAAGGTCAATGGCAGTCACTTTTCGCACACTTGTTTTGGCTTCGTACACAGTAAATAAAACATATCCAACAGTAATTTTTTGATATGATATATTTGACAAAAGGCACTTTTTATTTCTTTCATGTTTTGAAAGTTAAAATTAATATTTTGTCCAGAATTATGAAAAATAACAAAAATAACAAAATACCAACCTGTAAACAACGGTATCTGCTTGTTATAGACCCCATTCATTCGTTAAACATTCATTCATTCATTCATTCATTCATTCATTCATTTGCATTAACAATCAACAGCATTTTAATTCTTAATATTGTTATTAATTTGACAATGATACTAGGCATTAAGAGGAAGAAAGCTGAAATATGATCCACCTCTTTTTTATTAACAGGAAGAAAGGAGCAAAGAAATCAAAGAAAGCTGAATCATTATTTGCTATTGCTGCAGCCAATTCTAAAGTATGGGAAACTCGACTGGGAATATCAGAACGTGCAAAACAAGAGTTCAGGTAGGTGGTTAGGCATCAAAGTGCCATCCAAGATTCCATCAGAAGTTGGCATACCTTTTCCATAATTATTTCAATTCATTCACAGGAACAGTCTCTGTATATTTCCTTTTAAAAAAACAAAACATTTTTGTTTTAAAACCATCTATGTTAAGAAAGACAACAAAGTTAAAAAGAATATAAATTGAGGCCGGCTCTTGTGCCCAAGACAGGCGTGCACTACAACTGCTTGCTCTGAATGTGCACGTTAACTCCTTTGCTGATTGCTGATGTTTTGTGTATCTTATGCACAGACTTCTTCAAGAGTATGTGTACAGTTTTGTTAAGTACTCATGCTATTCATGGGTCATACAAAAGTGTACATATTATTTTTGTTTGTTCATACTTGCATAAACCAAAAAATAATTGAAGTCAAATCGTATACATTTGTATAAGTAAATTTATATGTATAATTTAATCATATATATAGACCTCATTGTAAGAAAAATTGAAGTGATGAGGCGCCATTTAAGATATTACCATATTGATCATTGATAATTTTAATCCTTTTGTAGTACTAGTCAGGGTATGTATATATAGACATGGCTTACTTTTTATTGGTTCATGGAGATGTGAATGCTAAGACGTAAATACTGTTCAATCAATGAGATTGCCATAAAGTGTACATGAAAACTAAATTTAATTAATAATCTTTTTAAAATTATAAATTAAGTCATATGGATGAATATATGGATTATTCAGTGAAATGGCCAGCTTATAACAGTCGAATGACACATACAGTTCTACTTTTTAACCCGGTAACCAGCAGTCATTACCACATGTCGGCAAGGCTTCATCCACTTTTTTGAATCTACTAATTTTGGTTGTGCATTTTGAGATATATTTATTGCATTTCTAAATAACCAGCAGTTTTTGTTTGATGGTGAATATATGCTTTATTCTATACCTTCATGGTTACCTTTTGGGGGCTTTCCAGACAATACTTCTGACAGTGAACATCTTATGAGCATCTTTATATGCTTGAATGTTGCATTTCCAGTGCTGATTTGGTGGTTCACAAAATCTAACTAAATGCTGACACAGTTGCATTTTTGTATGTCTTGTATGTCCTATCACAGGGAAAGTGCCAAAAAGCTGATGCTGGAGAACGATGCGTTGCAGACTCAGATGATAAACACAGAACAGGACACAATCGATGTCATCACATACTTGAAGAAGCAGGATCAGGAAAAAGACTTGAAGGTGAGTCAGTGATCACAATTTAAATGTTCTGTAAAGAATAAAGTTAATATCAATTGGTTGAATATCATGATTATATCAATTAGTTGAATATAATAATTGTTTGAATATGAAGATTATAGCAACATGTTGAATACCACAATTATAGCTCTGGTTGAATATCATGATTATATTAATTGGTTAAATATGATTATATAAGTTGGTTGAATATCATGATTATATCAATTGCAGAAATATGATTATATAAATTGGTTAAATACCATAATTATAGCAACAGGTTGAATACTATGTTTATTATACTGGTTGAATATCATGAATATAGCAACTCAGTGTTCTCGCTTCTCCATTAAAACAGGGCGGCCCGCCATGCTATTGCATTTTGCCACGCTATTGCATTTTGCCACATTCTGCTGCCTTCCTTTATTTTTCTGCGCCCCTCTTTATTTTCCTGCACCCTACTATATTTTACAGCACCTATCTCTGCTATTTTGAAATGCACACTCCCCCCCAATGAAAACATTAAATTTTTTATTGATTAGGCAATCTCCAACTGAAAAAACACTTATTTGATGCCAAATTTGTCACATGATCAGAACGGTCATTCTGTCTTTTATGTACTTGAATGTCAGACCGACAACCTCTCTGGTTCAACAAACAGTACATAAAAGACGAGTCGGTTTGTATTTCATACACAATTTTTTTTTACCAAATACTGAGGGGCAAAATAAGGATTACGTCATTCTACAAAGTAAACCAACACATATATGCTTTTCTTCTTCTTGTTTTTTTTTTTTTTTTTTTTTTTTTTTTTTTTTTTTTTTTTTTTTTTTTTTTTTTTTTTTTTTAAGGGTGAGATGTCATGCGGCCACCCTCCTTTAATTTTCACCCAGTGAAAACACTGGCAACTTTTTACTTCAACAGGAATAAGGTTTATTTGTTGGCTCTCTATGGCAATTACATTTTGAAAAACTACTTAAGAAAAAGGGGGTAATATATATATATATATATATATACACATATACACATATACACAGTAGAATCTCATTGGCTCGAATGCCCAACGGTCGAACCTACCGGTATTCTCGAACCAAGAACAATGTCCCGATTTTTTCTCTCTATTAAACCCTTTTATTTTGGTGCTGATTGGTCGAATACCCCTAGGGTCGAACAGAAGCTTTCTCTCGAACCAGTTTATTGGTCCGAACTGTAAAATTAAACATATTTAGCTCGAACGACTAAGTCTATCCAAAGAAATACAAAAAATATTTATGTACGAATTTGTTATCGACCCTTTTACGTCAGTCTTAAAGTAAGTTATTATAAATTCGGAAGTGGAACGAATTCATCCTAAATCATATGCCGGCTTATCGTGTTGTTTATTTAGCACCTATCGGTAATTATCTTTCTAGTACAGACAATTGTACTACGACAATCGTTAGCTGATTGAACCTTGCCTGTAACACCAATCAATTTGTGAGCCTAGCCAGGCCTCGCCGGTTTACTTTTATCATTTTAATCGCTACTCTAAGACTGAGCGTCGGCATATTCTGTTTTTAACTTGAAATACAGGAGAGATCATTGTAATGTAGTGATTGCAACAATAACAGGTAAAGGCCCTCCGCCTGTGCTTCATGCATTCATTTTTTATCAACGTTGTCAATATGTCGCAACAGATTCTACAACAGCATAGTAAAGAACGATTTTTTAAAGAAATAAATATTTATAAATACAGACTACCAGTGTGTTTGTTATTTGTATATTTAACGGTGATAAATAATAGTTACAAATATGTATCTCATCCGACATTTGACGATGACTTCGTTACTCATGAGTCAATCGGACCATCTCACCCAAGCCAGTTTTACGGAAATATGCGAGGTGTTCCAATTGGTTTTTGTGCTACAGAAGCACCTGACAACGGCCGAATGCATGGTTCGAACTACCCGATGGGTCGAACAGACTTTGATGCACCGACAGTGTTTGAGCCAATGAGATTCTACTGTGTATATATATATATATATATATATTGGCTGACTTTGGTGCCTGTTGTATGTTAAAATAGTACTTATGCAGTGATATGTTATTAAAAATAGAAATAGCAGGTGATAGTGAAATTATAGCTGGTTATACTTCTACAAATGTTATGTGACATAATCAGCTTGATACCAAAACCTAGAAGAATGACACAATTTTATCAGTTTATACAAATGGGAATGAGCTATCAAAAACATATGGTTATTAACAATCACAAATTAGATTACAAAACATTGGCACCTGGTTGTGAAACATTTATTCTGTGAATTTTAAAATTTGTTAAATAGATAATGAAAAATCACTGTCAGTAGCTTATGAATGACATCTCTGCCTATGGAATAAAGCTGCATATCTAATGGTTGACTGTGATGATTATGATTTGTAGTTGGAGAGATTGCAGCAGCAGATTCAAGAGAACAAGAAAGAGCACAGGAAGGAAAAAGAAACCATTTGTGAAGACTTCAGCAAACAGATAAATGAGTTGGAGGAGAAACTCGCACAAAAGGGTCGGGAAGTTGAGATGATGCAGGCAGAGCTCAAACTAGTAAAGGAATTCCGTCGAAAACGTGGACAGATGCAGAAAGAACTGGATGAGGTTTGTGGGAAAATACTTATAGTCCATCCCATCCTCCTACAAAAATGTTTGTTTTTTTAAAAATAATTTCAGTTTGTTTTGATATAAGAAGAAAAGTAAAAGAGTTTTGAAAAGAACAATAAAATACTATTTTTGTGCGCAATTTAGAAAACGATTGGCTCAGAAATAAATAACTTATAGTAAATTCCATATTATGAAAAAAGGCATTCTCTGTGTGAATGACTGTAATTGGTTATTTATTATGATATTGTACACAATACATCTGATTTCTTTTTCAAAGAATTGAAGCATTTATGTAGTGTCGTAATATGTGAAATTCAGTTAAAAGTCATGTGTAATCTTGTGTTTTTCCTGATGTGTAAACTCTATTGAAGCCTTTCATGAATTCTTTTTGTATTTGATACTAATGTTAATTCAAAAGTGTTTTTGTTTTCAAATATAATCCTCTCTAATTATTTTGTTTAAAAGTAAATTATGGTTTTTTTAATGTATATATATATATATTTTGTTTTTATATTTTTAGATTAAAGAGGCAATGCATACTGCCAACAGAGAACATAAAACCACTCTGACACAAATGGAGCAAAAATTCTTTGAAGAAAAGGTAATATTATTTTACTCTTCTCAAGTTTATGCACAAAATAACGTTCTCCTTCTGAAGATTGGTAGGACAGACATTTATCTTAATAGTTGATCTTTTGTCTTAGGTTTACAGTCAAAAGATTGAATAAAGTTTCAAAATAAAAGATCAAAGAATGCATGATGACAAAACACTTGACTGTTTACTTTTATTTTCAGATGAGATTACAACAAGAAGCAAACCAGAAAATAGCTGAGTTGGCACAAAAAGCACACACAGAAGCAATAGCGTAAGACCCATTTAAAAATAATCTTTAAAAAGTGTTTGGATATTATATTGAATAAATATAAAAAATACCTAAATATTGAGGGGTGAGGGGTGGGGGGGAGTTTGAAAATATAAACATTACTGAGTTAACTTTTCAGATAAAAATATATTAGCTTTTTCACAAACCCCCAACAACAAAACTTTAAAGATAAAACTTGTAAATATTAACTTTTTCACACACACAAATATTAGGTTATGTTTATCCATCTGTTAATAACATATGTTCACCAACATTTTATTTTATTGTAACGACTGTAAAAAAAACCTACTCCAACATTTTCAGTAACCTTGACGAAACAACAAAATCAGTTTACAAAGAAAATGTCCGTCAAGCAGAAGCTTTGAACTATCACATGAAAGAAGGAGAGATGCTGAAAAATGAAGTGAAAAAACTGCAAGAGGAAAATGAAATGTTGAATGAATTAAAGAAAACTAATGATCTGATGATCCAAGAGAAAGTCATCCAAACTAAACAACAAAAAGAAACAATAAAAAAGGTGAGAGTTAAAAAAATATATGGGAAAATACTGGCAGTATGGAAGAATGATCAGATTAAAAAGACAGTTACAATTTGCTTTCTATTTTTTTCTCTTACATTTTATATATATAAATATTTGGAAATAATACTGACCTACTACTGATAAAACAGAAACTAAATATGAAATGAAACAAACTATCAACTCGGTAATAGTTATGGGCATTTTATGGCACTTCCACCTGTCTACAAATAACACCTTCATATACATTCTGATTATTAATGAATGCATTTTAAACTATCACTTCCACTGTTTTTCACTAATAAAATGTAGTTTGTAATCATTTATTAGGAATTGCAGAATAAACAAGTAAGTCAGTTCTGACCAATTAAATCAGCAGTTGAGGATAAAATGTCAGTGGTCATAAAAAGACTTAATTATGATTCTGATCACATAACACATTTGGTGCCAAATATAGGTCCATCTAGTAGGTGGCTTTAGCCAGAAATTGTCGACACGATAAAAATAAAATACATTTGTTTTCATTTCTCATTGTGTGTATCTAACAAACAAATAGACTCTGATATGGGACTTAATAGATCCTGTTAAAAATACTGGTTAAATAATGCAACAGTGATGTTTTGAAGTCTAGAATGACCAACATATTTAGTATCACATTTCTGTACATGCCAATATTTTATTTTCTTAGACATTTTTTATTGACTCTGTGTATTGGACAACCCATCTTCTCATGATGGTATTTAGACTTGAAAAGTCTGCTAATACACAGGGACATTCAGGATTTATTGGTCCTCTACCAGTCTAACAAGAGGCGTCTATAGGTTTTGTCAGTCTGTCCATTGGACCATCATATAATTTTCTGGACTTTTTGCAATACCTCAAGATAATGAGCTTGATCATGTGGCGTTCCAGATCAAGGTTGACTTTCATGGAGATTTGACCATTTTTGACAGTGTTAGGGCATATTAAATTTATTATATAATTTTTCATTTAGAAGCAAAATTACTGATAAATATTGGATAATTTTTTTTTTTATATTAAAGCTTCAAGAAAAGGTACAAACACTGGAAAAGTCCCTGAGTCATGTTGTAAGAGAATTTGAATCTGAAAAAGATTCCTTAATAATGAAAGCTAGCATTGAAAATGAGGCTTCCAAGGTGGAAATAAGACAGCTGCAGCGTGTGATAGAGATGAAGTCAAAGGAAATGAGCCGGGTTAAAAGGCTTGCCAAGAATATCCTCGACCAGCGGACTGAACTGGAAAGATTTTTCCTTGATTCACTGGAGCAAGTGAAGGCGGAGATCAGTGCCAATCAGTGAGTAGTGATTTTGGTCTTCACTTTATTTTGGATACATAAACAAATATCAGCAACTTTAGTCTGGAAAAATATTTTAATAAACGTATTACGTGACTTAAGTTCACTGTTCCTGTTCTTATTGTTAATGAAATGAGAATATGTTTATCTCCTAATGGATTTTATTAATATTATGCACGATCATGTTGCCCGTCTGTATAGATCATCATGGTCTCAGATTGTGTGCCAGTGAATTCCAGTCCACATTTTATGTATTGTTGGAGTTCATTTTGGCAGTAACAAAAAGCCGAATGAATAAATTAATCAATGAATGTTTAACAACAACCTTGTACAAAAACTATATTGTTTAATGGGTGCCTCAGATAAAGGTCAACGATTGAAAAACGGATAATAAAACATCAATAGAAAAGAGACCCTCGTATCAAATACATCAGTTAGTGTTTTTATATGTCTTTGGTCTGGGATTGGCAGTCTTCCTATAGCCAAAACACCTGATGTGATTCCTGGGAGTAATCACAAGCTTGTCAAAACATCCTTTGGACTCCACTGTTCAGAGATTTGATTTTGAACACCAGGGCCGTACCCTGACCAAAATCCATGGGGGGGCACTAAATTTTATAAATAATTTTTAACATACTATAAAGATTAAACATTTCTCTATTACTGGAGATATATATTGATTCTCAGGGGGGGCAGCTGCCACCACCACCCCCCCCCCCCCCCCCCCGGAGGGTACGGCCCTGAACACAGTTGTATCAATCCATAGATATAGCCAGGACTTTATGGATTGGGGGCACCCATATTAGGAGGGGGGGGGGGGGGCACTTTATTTACAGATGTTATGGGGGTCAAATATAAAAGTTAGTGGGGAAAAAAGTATGTGTGACCCCTTTGGCTACACTAGTGTGTTATTCATATCAGACTACATGTACATGTTATGTGCATTCATGCATTTACATTGGTCCTAACATAATTGGTACTTGTACACTTAATGGAGAATTAATTATTTGTTAATGCATTTGTTAGTTACGGTTGAGTATGATGTATACCTAACCTAAGAACCTGTACTAGTAGTTGTTTTCCCTTGTACTGTAAATGTAGTGACATCTAGATCTTAGCTCACATAGGCCTTAGTTATTGTCATGGCAGTATCCTGATCTGCCAATATGACATTTAGTCTGTTTGCTTCCTTAATGTGAGAATAATATACATCGGTACACACACAGTTTTTAAGTAATTTATTTTGTAAAGAAAAGAAAGGATGTTTGTAGTTTTAACAACCCCTTGGCACATTTAAATTAGGGCTATTTGGTGTCTTAACATGATTGTTCCAACACGTAGTCGAGAAATAAATAGTGAAAAGCTGCGACCACCACATAGGCAACTCCTATCAAATAAGCAGAATGGAATCTTTAACATGCACTTTCCCATAGACAGGACAAATCGTAGCTTAGCCTTTGATGTACAAGCCATGGGACACTGGCTGGAATGGGATAATAATAGAATCCCTTGAGGGCAATCAATCCTGCGAACTATCACACCTCAGACGAGTCCTCTACCACTGAGCTGCATCCTTCTTTGTAAATTAACATTAAATATTGTCTAAGACTGTTAGTAACCATGGTAGGTTCACCATGATTAATCATAAAATTGATGGTAGTGAACAAATACTAACTTAATTTGTATATTTATAGTAACTATTTAATATTTGACATCTGTGAGTTAGTTTTTTCAAAGAATGAAAAATATATTGCAAATGTTAGCAAAATAATTTCTTATAAAATATATTGTTAATGTATTGAATCTTTTGCATCTGACTATTAATAGGGGAAAAGGTAATTTTTCATTTAATATTTATTTTCATTATTTTTCACCAAATAAATACACGTCATATATGCATTATTATATTAAAATCACTTCAAGCAACATTATTTAATTTAATGAGTATAGTTATGTCACTCACTATATACTGGTTTGGCAAATTGTTTGGGTAAGTATTTGAATGTCAGTTTAGTGTGCTTTGTTTACCCAAACAGGTAGTAGTTAGCAGGCTACATGTGTACTTAATTATAATGGACACACTTGCACATACTGGGCTTCAATCCATGACCTGAAATAATTTTATATATATATATATATATATATATAATGGCCAGTGTTTTGAATGTAACACATGATGTTCATTTTGTAACAGATATACATGTATATGTATGTATCACAAACCACCAACACCTGTACAGATTTTAACACTCACTTTATGTTCAGTGTCACTTTAAATTTTGTTTTTAACTGTATACACATGGTTATTATGCATTTTGTCAGAGTTTAAATTATGAATTACCTTTTATAACAGATGTCTACATTTGTCCTGGTAATACTGGTAATCTCAAGAAATCTAGAGTTTAAACAATGTCATATTTTATTACACAAAAACATGTTTATGACATCGGGGCCCCTTTTTATGAAGTGATCTCCTGTGCTACAATCACTGTAAGTGCATATGGTAATAATGCACATAAAGTGATGTTAGTGCTACGATCACCGTAAGTGCATATGGTAATTATGCACCTAAAGTGATCTTAGTGCTATGATCACCATAAGTGCATACGGCAATTATGCACATAAAGTGATCTTAGTCCTAAGATCGTTTGTAAAATCGGGGCCCTGATCAGCTGATTGATTCAAAGAATTATTTTTACAAGGTTTTTTGGTCCTTTTCAAATACAACTCTCATAATCATGTCACACAATTTCAACATGTACATATGCCTAGATTCTTCAACCCCTGCAGTTGCCCACAGTAAACGGCAATGTCATGGAGCCTTTAATTCTCCACAGTACCTTTTTGCCGTGGGACTATATTCAGGGTTTTTTCAATGGCATGTTTTTTTTTGCCGTGGACATTTTCCTAATTGCAGGGGTTGTTTTTACATAGATATAGGCTGTACTACTATGACTAGAATATTTCCTTTAAAATTATGATGTAATATATGATCATTGCAGTAATGATTATTATTATATTGCATTGTTTTAATTATATCATGGCCTAAACATTGTTTTTATATCACTGATTTGTGTATACAGAGATGTACATGCAGTATGCCATTATATCATTAGATAATAATTTAGAATCTAAGATTATTATTGTCAGCATTTTCATTAAGAAAATATACTGAACAAAAAAGAGAAACTTCCGATTTGTACATATAGTATTTGTTGTGTTAAAGAATTCATTGTGTAATGAAATTATATTGGTAGTATTAGCCTTGAGCTGTATTATCAGGATTCATGAATTTTATCGATTATTTTTGCACTGTTAATCGTCGACAACGTGAAGTTCAATTTGCACGTGCATGCATGGTTCGACATGTCCCGTGTAGTATTCGGTCAATTTGTTTTACTCGTCTTACTGACATTGTTGTCAAGTGAACGAAAACGCTTCAAAAACTGTAAAAAAATTAACGTCAATGAACTTCGTCAAGCGCTCATTCAGGAATGGAACAATACTTTAGTCAATTCTATGCACCTGCACTGCAGTGGTCAATTCAAGAGGTGGTCATACCCGTTATTAAGTGGGTGGTTTTTTTTTTAACACCTACCACACTTGGTAAAAATTTCTCCCAGTTTCTGTTAACCTATGGCCATGATTTTTGCACCAGAAGATGCATCATGGAACACTCTTTAAACGCATATATAACAATTATTCCCCCGTTTGCTTTCATCAAGTTATGTTCAAGCAAAGTTAGCAGAAGTTTCTTATTTTGTTCAGTATATAACAGCATACATTGATAAATACATATTACATTATAAGTAGTGTGTTAATTATTACTTCTGATACCATTCCATTCACCCATTGCTAGTAAATATAGATGACATGTAAACAAATACCACCAATATCTATTTAATGTTTACATGTATATGATTTAAGAAATATTTTATCATTGGCCAATTTCTTAGTAGGAAACCATGTTTTAATATAATGTTTACTTTTTATACTCAATCTGTGTACATGTGTTTTACAATTTGTTTGGTTTGAGATACAGGACATATTTACCTAATTTAGTTTGTCCTCTTATTTTTTGTGAATGGCTGTTACATTTACCCTAGTTACGTTAAACCTTGAACCACCTTTAGAAATACTGCCTATACCCCAGTGTGCATCATATAGAATAGTATTTGATGCTGACTAATTGCCCACATATCTCTATAATGCATCTTGCTTAAATCTAGTATAATAGTTTTCACTGAATGTAGCTAGAATAGTATTTGATGATCAGTTGCTTAGGCTTTAATATTAACACTGGACGAGTTCGATTTCATTTACCCATTTAGTTTGCTGTGAACCCTATTTCAGAAGCAGTTGGTAAGACTTATTATTTTCAAGTTTCACAATTTCATAAAGATAATTTTTGACCTGTATGGTAATTCCAGGAGCCAGTATTGCCATGATGCCCAAGTGGCTTACCATCACCGGATGCTTGCCGCACATGCTGGCAAGGGAGAGTACCCCAAGATCAGAACATTCGTCAAATCAGAATCCAGCACTAACAATGTGTACAAGGATTTGGAAGCAGCAGAGAGGCTGTGAGTATTCTGAATTATGATCTATACACAGGCCTACCTGGATATATACAGGCCACCTGAACATGTCACCATCAGACATAAAGTACTGTGTATCATGCAGATTGTGTGCCATCAAATTATTTGTTTGGTATGTGACCATTGGTAAACACAACAGTGCATATTAATGTGTGTCTGGCATAAAATAATAATAATCACATAAAAAAAACCCACACGCACACCCTAAAAAAAACCCCCAAACAAATCCCCTCCAACAACCTTACTCTCATTAATTTCATGATATACACTTCTTACATTTGTGTGCTTAAAGTATCATACATGAAATGTCCTGTATTAACAGGTGGTTGCTATACTCGGTACCAGTTAAAGCATGTGTGACTGTACTTGGTGATGTACCAATGCAAATATAGAAAAATAGAACCAGTGTGAATTTGAAGCAGTTGTTGTTATGCTTCATGTTCAAATTTGAACATTGTTAGTGTGAAGCAATGTTTGTTTACTCTGACTTAACAGAATGTTTTATCTTTTTACACAAATATTATTTTAAGCAATATTTTATACACTCCCAGACTAACATGATCATATAATAACACACACACAAGCAGTAAAACCAATAGGGTCATCAAGTCAGTGGGAAGCATGAATATTTTTGTTCAGTTAAAAGATAGACCTATAGTTGTCAAAATTTAATGTCATACATATATCAAGTTTTAATAATTTGATTTAAATATAAAAAAATAAAAGAGTCAAAACATACTAAATTCTTTGTGAATCAAAATAAATGTACTCAAGTATTGTATACATGATAATATTGTATTTTATGTATTTTTGTAATATATACATATATCTTTTTATCCTATAACTTACCCATGATATCCATGTCATAAACCCATGTGATAATTTAGTGTATTAACCCGGTTAATAATGGTATGCAAATTTAAAGGTACATGCAGATTTGCAAAGTCTCTCGGTAATAATGTGTTGCTGTCAAAGGGTCATTTATTTACAAGCCAACAAGACCTGTATACCTAAGTGTAACATTTTGATAAGATTTAGTTAAAATGCATGACATCACACTAATTTGTGCTAATTATGATGACATTATATTGCTGATAGAGACTACTTTAGAACTGTAATTTACTAAATATGAAAATGTTATTTAGAAGTGTTATAGGATAAACAGAATTCGCTACTCGTGTTTTTTAATATGTAAAATATCAACCTTGTCTAGTTAATCAGTATTTGTCTTGGCAGAGCCTCAACAAATATGATTAACGTAAACTCGGTTAATATTTTACATATTAAAATACACTTGTGACGAATCCTCTCTATAAATATACTTTCATCTTAAAAATAAAATTCACTTTTATATTATACTGGTAAAATAGGAATTTTGTATGTATATACAATATTTCATCATTCTAGTTTAATACTGTTATTTCCTCATGATGTGTTATGGTTCACTAGGGTAGTAGATTCCCAGTGTAGATGTAGATCAACGCTTTATAGTCACTCCTTTAAAGTACATCCGTTTTAGTCACATTCATCCTGTAGCACAAATACCCATAATTCACCATAATAATGCCTTTTTGTTTTACATCTTTGCATTCTATCATTATTTTTTTTCAAACAACCTTTAACCTTCATTTACTTTATCTCATTCCTTTCCCGAAATAACCCCCAATCCCCATTTTTCAGTTTTTTCTTACACCTGTTTAAATGTTAGAGGCAAATTTATTCCCACATTTTGCTTTAAATCACAATATAGAATGAATTCAGTGTCTTGTGTTCCCAGTTATGGTCAAGTTGTCTAATATAATCTCTCTTTTTATTCGCATCTTTCAATTACTAATGCCCAGGAAACAACTGAAGTAAGTTGATATACACCGTATTTGTACTTATACCATATAGTATTACAATATGAAAAATATTTAAGATTACATTTTAGAATTTTAAATGTATATACCGGGTAGTCAAAATGAAAAAAAAAGAAAAAGATACAGTATTTAAATAAACAATAAAAAATGTATTGTGGTGCAGTAGAATAGGCCAATATTGCTAATATCTTAGTGTATTATTCATAAAAATAAAGTTAAAGGCTTCATTTCACTTTTTTGGTGAATTTTTTTTTAGGTGAAAGATTTTTACTAAATATTACAAAGGTACTTTTTTACCTAAATGTACATGTATGCTAGCATAAATTATTTTTTTTTTTGCATCTATTAAATGAAATTGCTTTGGTGAAAAACCATTTATTCATGTGTAATAATGATGCACCAGGTGCCATGATCTCTATATAGTCCTGTATTTATAGTATATGTGGTGATAACAGTATTAAACATTATGCCCTGTTGTAATTACTAGATACAATGTGGGAGGCAAGGTGGACATCTCTGACCTGACATTGGAGCAGAAGGAACGTGTTCTGCGTTACCTGTTCGCCAAGATGAACGGTGCCAACACCGGACAGTCTCCACCCACCAAACAGGAGCGACATCTCAGCATTACAGAAGGAGAGGAGTAAGTTGAAATATAATTATTACAGAGACTATATGGTGGTGGATCCATGAAATAGTTTGTGGGGAGCGGAGGACTAACGGGGAAAGGGCACATGAGCAAACATTGATATCAGAAGGACATCCCAAGAATATATAAAAGAAGAAAACATGGGGCACTTGAATCTTTTTAGGAGGGGGTCCACTGCCCTCCTCGATCTGCTTCTGGGCATAAAATATGTAGTAGCCCCCCTCCCCCCATGAGACATAAAATGAATTAAATTCCAATTATTAAACAGGTGAGCATTATGAGAAGAGCACGTCCATAATTAAAGAATTAAATTTTCTTTTCATCTGTACACTTTACAGCAATCTGATTGGTTAACGGTGCTTACTTTTCTGAACGAAGTTTACACAAACAATACTACAAACATATTTAAAGCTGAGCAAAACAAATTCAGACATATATTAAATCCTGCACATAGATGTGAATACTTCGGATGATTTCCTTGCAAATTTACAGTGTGCACATCATTATTTTCAATTCATAAACTAAAAAATCACTGCGGTCAATTCTTAATTATTACACAACTGAGTATTACACAATAGTAAGTTCAGATCCATTTATTACACAGCGAATTACATGAAGAGTAAGTTCAAATCTATTACACAGCTGTGTATAAATATAAACGTCATACAAGTAAGTTCAAATCTGCAAAAATGTATCAATTTTTAATTGTATTATTCTTTATGTTGAATTAAATTTTCATTTTGTTATTTTAGAACATCACCAGACAGAACCTTTCTGACTCAGGCGACGGTTTCTGACAATTTCAGTAAACATCCTGTCATTCCAAACATCGGTACATCATCCACACTTGATGAGCCGCTTGCAGTGTAAACAGTTGATGAACACTTGTGATATTTCATTCCAAACATCGGTACACCATCCACACTTGATAAGCCGCTTGCGATATAAACAGTTGATGAACACTTGTGATATTTTTAATTTATTAAATATGTTCTCTTTCTGCCATATGGCAAAGAAAGTAAATCCATTGTTAATGGATTTTATTAAAAAACATCCATCATATTAAATAAATAGATGTCCATAACAGATTATTTTATATTTAGCTACTGCAGGTGGTGGCTTTTGATGTGAAATTATATGTACTTTTATAATGATAGAGTGTTTTTATGTACTAAAGCAAACAAAGAGTTCAGTATGTTTGGATATTTTATGTCCTGAATGATATTTGAATATTTTTAATAAAGTCCTGACAAAAAACATTTGTGAAGATAAGATGTACATGGTCCAGTTCTTTTATAGTAAGATCGAGCTGAATAAAGAATACTGCCTAAAAACAAACGTTTGAAACTCAAGGCTATACCTTTTAATAGTTTGTTGTAGAGGGTTATCTGGAAAGGGATGTTTGTTTAATGACACCTCACCCCATTTTAAAGTACATGCACACTTATTGTGGGGAAGTGAGAGGAAACCCACTGCAGCCACAGAGTTCTGTTCATTTAAAGTAACATTTGTTAACAAAATAGTGAAAAGAACTATCTGGTGGAAGTCAACACTATACCAGAATTTGAACACCTCAAGTGACATGGACTTGCCTTACTTTTTCACACTACTTGTGATCATTGTGAAATGCATTGTAGGGTAACTTGATACATTTAGAAGAAGGAAGAAATGTTTCATTTAATGAACACTCTATACATTTTAATTATGGTTATCTGGCATCGGACATGTTATTAAGGACCACACATAATGAGAGGAAACCCATTCATGCCATGTATTGGGCTTGTCTTTCTGATTAGCATCCCACATACCACAGACTTTGTTAAACCAACGTATATATAGAACATTTACTGTGTATTTTACACTATATTGATAAACTTACACATGGAATCACATTAATGGAATGTGGGCCCGATATTGTTTGTGGGTGGTTGGCAGAATGAATGTTAATGCAAACAAGGGATTGGAAACATTTTAGACAACTGACTAAACTACTCTGAAAGCTTACTGTCATTTAAGAGCAGTGCATATTTATTAACCTTTTTAAAAATGTTAAAACCATACTCATTTTTGGTATCCCCTCCAAAAAAACATACATAAAATTTGATTTTGAAAGATTTTTTTTTTTTTTTTTTTTCATTGTGTTTCAAAAGTGTGTCACTGTTAGCATTATCCCCTTATCATCTAGTGTGCACATGAAAATGTTGATAATTGTTTACAGCTCATTAATCTCAGTCTCGGTTAAGTTTTATCACATAATGAGCACTGCATTTCCTGTGGACTGTGATTGTAAGATGAAGTCATGATTGACTAGCAATACTGTTTGTAGTCTTCCTCCTGTAGAAAATAAATTTTGGATTGACGAGTATTATTTTGTTGTTGTCTTTACACAGTATAATCTGTTTATTTGATGACAATGTGATATATCACACGAATAACATTACAAAGCTGAGCTACATGGCCTTATTGCGTGCTAGGCTGGATGAAATGTTTGGTGAACCAGGTACAGAGTCCAAGGTTGGTCATATAATGACAACAGGGTGTTCACCTTGATTGCATTCTGTTCCATTAGTCCACACATTGCTGATACAATACAAACATACTGAAGGAAGGATCAAGGAATGTTTTATGGACATGCTAATTACACTTAAATTTTTTGAAAATCATAGATAACTGGAAATCTGTTAACATGATTTTTACCTTAGTAACAGACTGTTCGATCACATTAATTAAATTGACAGTCTGAGCAACTGTTTCAAAACTGCACTGAAATTTGGTTTCTTCAGAAATTTGCAACTTTTAAATGTAGAATGTGTAACAGTTAACCACTGTTCGCAGTTCACATAAAAGAGTTGTATACCAGCACACATACAGAACAACAGTTCACATGAAATACTGTGCCCTCATAAAAAATTTTTTAACCTTGGAATAAATTAAATTACTGCTGTAGAATATTACCAATGTTAAACATCATACAATGGTTTTGTTCATTTTTTGTTTTAAAAATAATTATTATAACATGACATTATAAAAAAATTGCGGACTTTAATCATTATTTGCTTAAAGTGAATATGTTTTTCAACAATGAAAAGTTAAAAAGTTTGTTCTGTTTAACGACATCACTAGAGCATATTAAAATGTTAAAGTTTGTTTTGTTTAATGACACCTCTGGAACACAATGATTAACTAATCATTGGCTATTGGATGTCAAACATTTGGTAATTCTGACATGTAGTCATCAGAGGAAACCCGCTACATTTTCCTAATGCAGCAAGGGATCTTTTATATGCACTTTCCCACAGACAGGAATGCACATACCATAGCTTTCGACCAGTTGTGGTACATTGGAACGGAAAAAACACAATTAGTTGAATGGATCCACTGAGGTGATTCGATCCTACGATGCAAGCACCTCAAGCGAGCACTTGACCGACTGAGGTAAATCCCGCCCCTAGAGCATATTAATCATCAGAAATTGGGTGTCAAACATTTGGTAATTTTGACATTATAGTCTTAGAGAGGAAACCTGCCACTTTTTTTTCATTAGTTGCAAGAGATCCATTCTAAAGAAAAGATAGCCCATACCACAGCCTTTGATAAATGTTATCCTAGTAAAACAACATAACAATTTAACCTGCTTCACAACTCACAATGAAACTACTAGTATACTATGGATAGATTAGGATAGTGAAAACAAATCCCCATCTCACAAAAACGTGACTTAGATTGTTTTTCCCTTGGACTTTTCATTTGTAAAGTTGTTTTTATCACAGCAAACTGGATACAGTAAATTTAAATGTAAATTTGTTTTAGATATGCAATTTCTTCAAAGTAGAGATGTAGTACACGCCTCACATTAAACACACAGGAGTGCACAGGTACAATCGCAGCCTGGAAAACAAAAGTTTGAATCTAGAATGAAATAAAGTTCATCTCATTCGTATAAATATACATTGATGAGCAGCTAAAGTTAAAAAGTTTGATTTATTTAAGGACATCACTGGAGCACATTGATTTATTAATTGTCAGCTATTGGATGTAAATCATTTGGTAATTTTTAACATTAGTCTTAGAAAGGAAACCTGTTATATTTTCCCCATTATTATCCAGGCATTTTTTACATGCACATCCCACAAACAGGATAGCACACACCATAGCTTTTGACATTGATAACCAGCCAAACAAAAATCATTCCATGTCTACAACTGTCTGCATTAATTGAAGGCTCTGTCTGTTTATCCTGCAATCACTATGTATTGCCAAGATTTGATGACTAGATAAATTTCCATATTTTTAGTCACTGACTGATTAGTTTCACTTTCAAAGACTGTTTGAAAGACAATTTTTATTTTAAAAAATAATGGATATTGTAGGTGCAAAAGCATTCAACATGTGTGGACATACTACTCTGGAAAATAGTAAAGTAATAAATATAAAATAAATATATTAATTTAATAAATTTTTGGTATTATGTGGATTGCTTTAATTAATCTGAAACACCCCCGTTGACTGTTCATATTTAATATTTATTCTTTTTTATTTGTTCTGAGTAGGTCTTTTCTTTACATAGAAAAAATACAAACTAATAAAACGAACAATAATTATTTATTATTCTGTAACAAAATCGCAATAATAATCTTTATTGTGCACAATGTCAATGAATATATATTGGCTATAGCAGTACTCACAGGTTATATCATTAAAATGTTAAAAAGCTAAGAGTAGACATATTATAATCAGAGTAATTGGGATCAGTTAATTTACATTTGTTTAAAAACAATTATAAAATAACTCAGTAGGTCAAGGTTACAAATTACTATCACTGTACACGAGCATACATACACCTCAGTCACTTCATAGTAAAATAAGACAAAATACAATAATATTGCACCATGTTTCAAGACTGGATATCTAGCATCAATGAAGCACACAGGTAAACAGTAAAACGTCTGTCAGTGTTTGACAAGTAATTAAAGTCGACAGCTGTCACTTTTCTCTCCATTGTTTTGGCTTTGTACTCAATACATATAACATATCCAAAGGTTTTTGTATAAGATATATTTTACAAAAGGTACTCCCCTCTCCCCCCACATCTTCTAAAAGTTATTATTTTTGTCTAAAATTATAAAAAATAAACACATAATGACATGTAAACAGCGTTGTCTGCTTAATATAAAACTCAGAACAATTTTAACAGACAAGTAGACTGGGTTTTTTATTTTATAGCCAAATTTGATTTTGAATAACACTGGTCAGTATTCCCATGACGTAACTTTGCATCTCCCTACAACAAACTGGGTACATGATGCTTCCATTTTTAGAATTACTATAATTGAATTCTTTATTTTTTGAAAATTACTAATGCACCCGAATGTGAATAAAGAAAATCTTGCAATTAAAAACCAGAATTCTGCATACATAAATGTCTTGCCTACCTATCAAATCAAATATAGTCCATAGCAAAAAAGGTGCCATGGAAAATTAAAAACTCCACAGCATTACCAATTGCAAGATATGTTGTATTTAATACGTATGAAGCCAAAACAACGGTGCGAAAAGTGACTATTGTCAACCTTAGATCCTGGTTGGCTGTTGTAAATGTAGAGTTGTTTAGTCCTTGTTTAGATAGTTTGTTTAAAATTTTGAATAAAAGCACCATGCCTGTTCAGTGAAATGATGTCTACACAGAGATGCCTAAAATCAGAGCAGCTTGACTATCAGAAAGGATAAGCCTGAACCAAGTGCCAGCCCCAAAGTCAACATGAACGCCATTATCACACCAGCAGCCTCTGCTTGACCCCATGTAACCCGTCTGAAAATAGAACCTCAGTTTGGGTATCATCTGCCATGTATAAAGAAAAACCTTATTAAACACATACTGTGAAATCACTTTTGTTCACGACAGTTTAGTTTCTTTGCAATTCGTGGATTAAGGAAGTCAATGAATTTAAGAACACAACAATAATAAAATACATGTATATATATAATACAAATTTATGGTATTACATTTTCGATCCATGAATATCCAATGAAATGTGTTTTTGAGCAAAACAGCGAAAATTTAAGCCCACGAATAAGGATTTCACTGTATACATGATGCACAGGCACAAACATATGCACACTGACACACACACACACACACACACACTGTATTTAGCATTTTATTATAATAGTTAAGCATATATAACTGAAGAGAAACTTACTGATAAATTTGTTTTTAATAAGACGAGTCATGAACTAAGGTTCACTTTTATTTTATTTTGTACCAATCTATTCTCAAGATTTGTTTTTTTTAATGATACATGGTTTTGTTTTAATTTGCACCAGCAATTCTCATAAAATAAAATCTCTGACAATGTATCCTTCAATTTTGATAGATTTAAAATGATTACTGATATTTATCCTGTTTGTGCAACAGTCTTTGGACAGTTTTAAATGATATATTTTAAAACATGCACATGTAATTGTTATGAACAAAAGTACCTGGCTTTGAAAATATTTTTTGGTTATCACTATCACATTGTATTTTCTCAAACAGTTTCCTTCAAATTTCGATTCAGCTTAGTTCATCAGCTGAAGACTAGATTTTAAAAGACATTTTCTTGGACAATTTTCCATTCTTATTTTTCTAGTTTATCTGTAAAACATTTTGTAAATGATTTAAGATAAGTGAGCTCACCTCATACTTAGAGAAATAACATTAATTTAAGAAGATGAATATAATTACTTACTGTGGAGCATATATCATAACCCTGGTTCCAAAATATCCATTCGTGAGGCCCAGAAGTAAGATGAATGTAATGGGCCACGCGTCATGATCGAAAACCACATTTAGGTGACTGCGAGGTTCAGCATTGCAGAACATGAGTAAAGGAATAAAGGCCACTCTAAGACAACACAGCAGCAACATAATGTATGAATGGCGGTCACTTGGCTGAAAAAGTAAGAAAAGAATTTTGCAGAATTAAATGTCTCGCTTATCATAAACTTTGGTGCTCTGTGCTTAATATCCAGCCAGTGCACCACGACTGGTATATTAAAGGCCGTGGTATGTGCTGTGCTGTCTGTGGGATGGTGCATATAAAAGAACCATTGCTGCTAATCGAAAGTAGTAGTCCATGAAGTGGCGACAGTGGGTTTCCTCTCTCAGTATCTATATGGTCCTTCATCATATGTCCGACACCATATAACCGTAAATAAAATGTGTTGAGTGTGTCATTAAATAAACCATTTTCTTCCTGTGCTTAATATTCACAGATTCAACTATAAACCATGTTTCACTGACTTAAGACTTACAGTTTGTGAGAAACTGATCCAAGGGCTGTTGTGGGAAAATTAATATCTATATCTTACCTTTTTACTTCATATAGATGAGTCAAAAATGGTCCTACCCCCTCCCCACTACTTCAATGGTAAATAACGTATGTGAGAATTCCCAATGCATTTGAATGTCCAATATAGTTTATTATTAATGTACATTGGGTGTTCATTATCTTTGAAAGTAAGAAGCTGTTTGATAAAAAGTAGGTGGCTATATCTACTGAATGCAGAGGTTTTTTATAACTGCAAGCATGAACAATAGGCAGCAGTAGTGGCAGTAATAGTTGCAAAAAATGGCTGTCAGGGTGTTCATTATAAATCTTTGAAAATAGGGGGCTGTTTGAGAAATGTTAAGTTTGTTTTGTTTAACGACACCACTAGAGAACATTGATTAATTAATCATCAGCTATTGGATGTCAAACATTTGATGATTCTGACACATAGTCATCAGAGGAAACCTGCTACATTTTCCCTAATGCAGCAAGGGATCTTTTATATACTTTCCCACAGACAGGCAAAGCACAAAGCCTTTGACCATTTGTGGTGCACTGGATGGAATGAGAAAAAACCCCAAACTCTTGAATGGATCCACTGAGGTTATTCAGTCCTGCAACGCAAGAATCTCAAGCGAGCATTCAACCAAATGAGCTAAACTGAGAAATGTATGCGGCTGTATCTACTGAGCGTGAGGTGTACGACTTTAAACATGAAAAGTAGGCAGCAGTGTTGGCTGCAGTAATCTTGAAATCACTGCCTGTCTTCTAACTAGAGAACAATTTCACAGAAAAATTAATATACATTAGCTCCTGAAATCTATTCAACTTCAGTGTTATTTTCAAATTCTTTGTCATCTGTAATCAAACTAGCAATTTTACCGAGCAAACTGATTTTGTGTTAAAACTAAAATCTTAGTCATGTGGGCTGCTCATGATCTCAACTCACAATTCAAAACTGTAAGCAACCAAAGCACCACTATCAAACCTGTACAGAATCTAAATTTATGTAAGCTACTTGTTCTTAAAGCCGCACACCCTAGTTCCATCCAGCGAAAATAAATTATAATTTGGTTAATCTACAAACCTGTAACACACTTAGATCACGTTTTTATCAAATGGAGTGAAAAAGCAGGTTTTATATCGATAAATACCATGGGAATACCCATGTCCCAATTGCTTGAAATAATTTTGAAAGTTAGTATTCTGATGTCACCGGTAGAAGCACAACAATGCCTACGTCACGACAAATTTCACAGACTTGGGGTGCGTTCGTTTCACCTCTCCTGGACATGTTCCAACTGTTCTGTCCTGGTTGTATCCCCTCTCCAGATATCGTAATGCTTAGCAAAATTATTGGTTTTAAGGGTTTGTAACGTTTTGTATTGAGACACTTACTTGTCTGAACTTTATTGTTACTGAAAATGTTCACGAACTGTGAAGAAAAATCTCACAAATGAACAACAAAAAATCGGATGTTGATTGCGCGAACCGTGCACGAGAAAACAAACCGAACCAAAATGATAACGGTCACGTGATATACCAACATCTGTGACATTAAAAATAGATTGGACCTCGCTTGCTTAACGGTTTTTTCTCGACAACACATTTTGTGAAAAAATGTAAAAAATGCATTTCGTGGTTTTACAAACATCAGGATTACCAAAAAGCACTTCAGGTGAATGGAAATGTGTATTCTAAATAATAAAATGTAAGTAAAGTGCAATTTTATTTGTGAAAAATGGGGTTTAATAGCGAAAAACAATGCCATAATGGTTAACAAATAAACGTAACTAGGGTGTGTCCCTTTAAGCCTTAGTGATTAAACAGAGTATCTACTGCTGAATAACTAAATACATGTAGCATTAGCAGGTGAGTAAAGATGATGATATACTAGATACTTACCAAACTGATCCACGATGTTGCAGTCCTTCCTACCCAGTCTCCAAGGTTAAATAACAGGAAGCATATGACAGGGGTAAAATATTTATCTGAAATCAGTGAGTGAAATGAATGAATGAATAAACAAAACAATATCAACCACAAATCAATAAAATGTATATATCAAGCAACAAACATACATTATCCATTAGGGTTTTCAAGTATAGTTAACAAGCATTCTGCTGAGAGAACTGCTAAATCAAGACATGTCCACTACTGGACCCAACAACATTGTATATCTCCTAAGTTCAAGGGCCAAAACTCTGTCAAAAATGGGCCAATCCTAATGAAAGTCAAACTTGATCTGTAATAATAATAATATAATAAAGAGATACTAAAATTTTCATATCTTGAGGCATTATGAACAAAAAGGTCTGAAAAACAATATGTGGGACAGACAGACAGATGGACGAACAGACAGGTGGATGGAAGGAGGGAAATGTTTTATTTAATGACGCACTCGACACATTTTATTTACAGTTATATGGCGTCAGACATATAGTTAAGGACCATATAGTTAAGGACCACACAGATATTGAAAGAGGAAACCCGCTGTCACCACTTCATGGGCTACTCTTTTCGATTAGCAGCAAGGGTTCTTTTATATGCGCCATCCCACAGACAGGATAGCACATTCCACAGCCTTTGATATACCAGTCGTGGTACACTGGCTGGAACGAGAAATAAGACAGGTGGATGGACACAAAGCCTTAGTTCCCTCTGGTTGGACCGGTAGAAGAATAATAAGACAAGCTTCTCCTTATGTTAAATATGTTCCACCAACTTCTCTCCAAAGTGTTCCAGTATTGATCTAGCACTGAGCTAGTCTGCTCATACTACAACTAAGAGTCTGACCAACTAGCTAGTGGTACTGTAATATAACCCATAATACATCACCAAAAATGTAGTATTACTCTCAAGTCAATAAAATCCAGGCCACATATTTTCAAAGCTATCTCAGCATCGTAAAACCATCAAAAGCTATGATGTTACTACAGAGTTGCATCTAGGGCATGGAATTGCAACATTTGTGCCTAACTTTGTAAAATCCTGCAAAAATACAGAGCGTGCGGGAAGAATCCCATGAAAACTTTCAGGAACTCTGTGCGATCACTATTTTATATGTAATACTATGACACATGCCATAGCCTATGACAGTTTTATGATATTGTAGTGCCATGATAGCTTTAAAAATATCAACACTGCACTGTAATTACCTGTCCAGCTGTCTCCTTTGACATAAGTAACAGATCTAATGGAAGCACTCACTGCAGGGAAGCATGCCAGTGTGATGGTAAATACAATACACACACAGACACCTTGCTTCCAAATCTGCAAACAGAACAAACGTCACTGAAAACACTAAGTAACAGATCTAATGGAAGCACTCGCTGCCGGAAAGCATGCCAGTGTGATGGTAAATACAATACAAACACTGACACTTTGTTTCCAAATCTGCAAACAGAACAAATGTCACTGAGAACACTAAGTAACAGTGGAAGCTGCTCAATAAAAGAAATCTTGAAAAACAAAATACACTTAATTGTAAGAGTTGATTATAAGGTTATATTCTTAGTGATAGATATCATGTCAGTCAATCAATCAAACCTTCATTTAATTCAATATTCAAACCAATTGCATTCTGTCTATATACTGTAGATACTAAAACTAATTCAATCATGATATTAATACCAAAAAATGTGAGGTGATGTCATTCGATTTAATAAATGACTTATAAATGTAACTTTCCAAACTGTGTCACAGGTAACAAAACAAAAAGAAATTAAAATACTTAGTCGAGTATATTTTATAAAACACAATTTAGAGTATGTAATAATTCTAATGACTGAATCATAGTGTCAGACATTAATTGAGTTACTGACATTCAATCCCATATGACCAGCATTAAATCCCACCCATCTTTGTATGATATATAGATATTAAAACACTAGTAGTGAATTAAACATAGCCTATATTGCCAAGTGTTCTCTTATTTTTTCTATCAGTATATATTTATTCCTCAGTAATACTGTATCATTGTTGTCAGGCTTACAGGCTCCCATTTTTGTAAGGGGGCAGGTAGGCTTTTGCCCGAATTAAATGAAAATGCCCGAATCTGCATCACAGTTATTCATATTAACATTACTACCAAAATGCTGTATAGGGTTGTAAATGAATTACTATGTATTTTAACATGGATTACATCTAATTTTGAGGGTAAAATGGTGGAAATACTTGGCAAAAAGGTCTCAGGATAGCACATTTTGCATGAATATCTGTATAATTTTTCCAGAATTTGAGTTTTTGCTCCAGAACTAGGCAGTTGCTCCCCCCCCCCCCCCCCCCCCCCCCCCGCCCCTGTCTCGTAGGCTTTTCATTTTTGTGACCAGATGTCTGAATCTGTAAGTGATTTATTACTATTAGTTTGAATCGAAAGGAAAGGTCTTACCTGCTTAATAATTTCTCCATAAAATTCACAATGTCCCTGAGGCACAGTATGAGACTCATCATTATTTATACTTTTTACACCTGAAACTGAAAGTAGACTGAGATGTCAAAATAAAGATTTCATATAATGTCTTTCTGCAGAAGTTAGGGCAGGAAGACACTTCTTTTGGCAAAAAACCTACACCCAAAACAATCAAATAAAGTTCTAATGTGAAAGAATAAATCTAATGTCTGTAATACAATAAACTATTTTAATTATCTTGTTGCTTAAATAAATTTACATAAATGGTCTGGAATAGTTTTATAACAAGAAAAGTAAAAACATAATACGATCATGAATGCAAACTATAAAATTATCTGATCTGAATTATAATGTACATACCTACTTCAGTCATGTGATATTTTGAAAATGGCTGAAATAGAAAACCAAAGAAATTAATACTGAATATATCAAACAATTACCATCATCCATTAATAAGTATTGTATTGAAAAAAATAAAGTAGTGTTTTATTTAACAATGCACTAAACACTTTTTAACTATGATTATATGGCATTGGACATATGGTTAAGGACCATACAGATAATTAGAGGAAACCTGCTGTCAGCACTCCATGGGCTACTCTTTTCAATCAGCAACAAGGGATCTTTTATATGCATCATCATATGTACAAGACAGTACATACCACAACCTTTATTACACCAGTTGTGAGGCACTGGTTGGAACAAGAAATAGCTAATAATTGAAATGAATTAACTGACCAAACACCTTAAAAATATCCCAGGAAGTATACTGTAGTGGAAAAATCCTTTGTTATTTTTATATGTGCACATGCATTTGTGTTTGATAAAACTGAAAGATAAGACTTGACACAAGACGATTACATCCCAGAATATTAATGTAAACATAATAAAATTTAGTTTTACCGTATTTTAAGTTTACCTTCTAAGGTTAAAATTACTTAACACTGCTATTTATGTCCAAAAGATAATGTACAGACTTTTATAAAAACAGCAATTAACAGCAACACTGGCATTTGTTAATCCACTGTTGCTTCCAACACAGAATAAATGTTTAATGCCACCCCAGCGTGAAAAATACATTGGCTACTGGGTGTTAAACTAAAGTACATTTCCAACACAGACACACACAGATCAGGTCTGTGAGAAATAGAGATTATTTTACAAGATTGTGTGTCGTACTGATTTTACGAAACCAGTGTCGGGATTGTTGTATTGCCCGAGCGAGAGAGAGGGTAATACATGAATCCCGACAAGAATTTTGTAAAATCAGTACGACTCACACACGAGTGTAATAATTTCTTTATTATCCATATTATTATTGTTGTTTTCTTTATGAACAACAAGACCCAACTCAAAATGTTCCAGCCACAACTAGAAGACGACGACAAAATGATGTCATATTTCAAATGTCATTACACTTGTTATTAAATGTGCGCTTTGTATGATTATTATTAACTCGGTTATGTTAAACCATATGGACAATAAAAAACTGTTCACAACAATCAACCAATCCAGAAGTTGTCAAGTTGGTACACTTTCTCGACAGTTACAAAATTGTCAGTCTATGGTATTTGAACAATCCATAAACAAATGAGAACAACATTAACAAGTTGTTTCTGTTTCAATTACTGGCCTCGGTGGTGTCGTGGCTGAGTAATCGCAACTAAGGCTGGTAGGTACTGGGTTTGCAGCCTGATACCGGCTCCCACTCAGAGAGTTTAACGGCTCAATGTGTAGACCTGTGTAAAAACATTATACCGACTTCTCTCTCAGTAACCACTAATCCACTGTCCTGGGCAGACAGCCCAGATAGCTGAGGTGTGTGTCCAGGACAGTGTGCTTGAACCTTAATTGGATAGCTGCATGAAAATAAGTTGAAATGAAATATCAGCAAGTGGCTTAGATGAAAACTGAAAATCAGAGGAAACTCACCAGATAATATAACAATATATATGCAAGCAAACTGACAACACTAATAACTGTAGCAGTTAAAAAATATCCGAATGCACTATCAATCACTGAAGATCCTCCAGCTAAAGCCAGAATGCCAGCTACAGCTGCGAAGGTCCCTCCAATGGCCTAAAAGAAAACAAAAATAAGTATATTTTAAACCCCAGTGGTTACTAATTCAATTACTGAAATAGTAAGTTATAATTGTACAATTATGATAACATTGGTAATATTTTGTTAAGGCCTGGTGCAAAGTGTGACATTTGACCAAAAATTCAACTTTAACAAATAGTCCGATTTTCAACAATTTCAACAGGGGATTAGTATATATTTTGATGACAAAAATAAATTTTGTGGCTAAGTTGTATACAACTAGGAAAATTTGTATCTATTTTGAATACAATGGACACCTTTTCATAATTTCATTGTAATATTCTGACCAGTTAATAATACAAGTTTTATTTATTATCTTCAAGGTTTTTTAGTGTTGATATGTTGGCATGGACCTAATGCAATTTTATAAACATCTATACATCTATAAATGGTTGCTGATAAAAAAAATATTGACATTTTACATAGAAAATTATATGTATTGTCAGAAACTGGAATTATGGAATTTTTACAAAAAATAACAAGGCACATATTTAGATTAGTAAAAATGTCTTATCTATAATTCTGGACATGCTTACTTAACTATAATACCTCTTGTAAGTGCATGAATATAAGCTCTTGAATATTTCACTCTGAATAGGATTTCACCATTATGGTTGGGACACATGCTTTACAATAGCAATTTGAACAAATTAACATTTAATAGTTGACATTTTATTACTGTTATCATAAAAACATAAAATACATTCATATGATAATCATTTAAAACAATCTTAGCTTCTTAAAAACTCACATAAATGTGATCATAGAAGTGTTATTTCAACTGTAGCTTCAAAGGAAGTGTTCACAATCCACATTTTGTAGCAAATACGTGTATTATTTGCATCGTTTAGGTCCTATAACTTATTATACAATACCGGTATTATATAGTAATAAATTTCTTTGAATGAAATATTTTCTGTGATTCAACACAATTCAGACACCATTATCAATATTATGATCGAGTAAAAAATATTGTGACATAAAAACATGTTTGAAACATTCACTGCTATTAAATTTCATAACTTTTAGAGACCTGTAAAGTGATATTATTGCTAAAATATAATCTATATTGTTGCCGTTATGGTTGGGACAGAAGCGTTATGGTTGGGACACCACTAGTTTTGGGTCCTTAGTCTGGAACTGTCTTTGAGAATTAAGCCCACTGTAAGAGAAAATAATAATAATAGGTTAAGGAAATGTGTGCAAGAGAATTGGATGAATAGTGTAACTATATAGTATTCTACACAACAATATATAAGGAAGAACCACCACCATTATGGTTGGGACAGGTGTTACATGCTACCAAGGGATATGAGGAGTGTGTGACAAGCATAAAAAGGATAAACTACACTAGTTATTTACATTATCACTACATTTGTTATGAAAATACTCATATTAGGCACAAATAAATTATTTATCTTAATTTCTATTCATGCAGAAACAAGTAAAATGGGACAAAAGGTTTTTTTGGAGACAATTACTTAATTTTCGAAAATGTACCGCAGGAATCTTATTTAGTGACCGATTTCATTGATTTTTGGATTACAAATTTTGCGGTAATTACTCTATGTAAGCATATATCATATTCACTTAAGGAAGTGTGTTATTTTAATTTGCACATAATTGTAGTTTTTATAAAATATGCTTGTCACGCAAAACGTTGCCATTTTTCATAGGTTTTGTCAACTTTGTTGCTTGGTATCTTTATTTCATTAGTGTGATTTGTCTGAAATTTGAAACATATATCAATTGGGTACATACAAATTAATTGACAACAAAGAACCATCAATATCACATTAATAGTCATTTTCAGAAGCCGAAATATACTGGAGACAAGAAAATTGAGTCTTATTTGCACCAGGCCTTAAATTATGTTAGCATTCATTTTCAATGTAAATAAGAAAAGATAACAAATAATATCTTCTTTTTTAATTAGTGTTAATCTTTAGGGTAATGTAATTCACCAAATATTACAAACAAGGATGGAAATCTTTTATTTAACGACGAACTCAACACATTTTATTTACGGTTATATGGTGTCGGACATATGGCTAAGGACCACACAGATAAAGAGAGAGGAAACCCGCTGTAGCCATTTCCTGGGCTACTCTTTTCGATTAGCAGCAAGGGATCTTTCATATGCACCATCCCACAGACAGGATAACACATACCACAGCCTTTGATATGTCGTGGTGCACTGGCTGGAGCGAGAAATAGCCCAATGGGCCCACTGACGGGGAACACTTTACCACTGGGCTATGTCCCACCCCTGTATTACAAACAAATAAATTGTAAAATATCATATTATATAATTAGCTTGTGCAATAATGTTAAAACAATGTCAAACTCTAAGCCATCTTAAATTGACAGTGTTAGTAAAAGAAGCAAGATTAAAGCAGTGACACGAGTCAATATAATAATATATAAGCCAAATACAGTCAAGTATACACTAAATATATTATTCTGTGCTTTTTATATTTGATAGGATTCTTTCTTACATCTTATCAGCTTAATTCTACCATGCATTTAATATACATGTAGAATGGAATTTCAGAATGGCAGGGCCAATTCATAAAATAGGTTTTTGTTACACATTAATATTAGCATAAAAACTTTCCAAGTGAGTAAACTAAGAATGTAAAGCCCACTTACCTGACCCATCATACACGCCTGTGTGTAAGATCTTGGAAAACGACAAGAAAATCCAAATATTGAGCCTGTCAGGATAGCAGTTCCCCCTATAATAAACATGTATTTCTTTACTTATATTTGTAATATTGAGCCTCTTAGAATAGCAAAGTAAAGTTTGTTTTATTTAACGACGCCACTAGAGCACATTGATTTTTTATCTTATCATTGGCTATTGGACGTCAAACATATGGTCATTCTGACACCGTCATTTAGAGGAAACCTGCTGCTGCCACATAGGCTACTCTTTTATGACAGGCAGCAAGGGATCTTTTATTTGTGCTTCCCACAGGCAGGACAGCACAAACCATGGCCTTTGTTGAACCAGTTATGGATCACTGGTCGGTGCAAGTGGTTTACACCTACCCACTGAGCCTTGTGGAGCACTCACTCAGGTTTTGGAGTCGGTATATAGATTAAAAATCCCATGGCTTGACTGGGATCTGAACCCAGTACCTACCAGCCTGTAGACCAATGGCCTAACCATGAAGCCACCGAGGCCGGTCTTAGGATAGCAGTTCTCCCTATAATAAACATGCATTTCTTTAATTTTATTTATAATATTGAGTCTCTTAGGATAGCAGTTCTCCCTATAATAAACATGCATTTCTTTACTTATACTTATAATATTGAGTATCTTAGGTTAGCAGTTCTCCCTATAATAAACCTATACTAGTAACTGCTTCATAATTAAACAAATTAAAATGTATTTCCACAAAGCTAATTTATTTCTAAAACCATAAAAAATATATTGCTAGATTCATTATCACTCACATTGTTATATGCAAGTATTAAAATCAACTGTACACTGAACAACAAAAGAAATGAAAATATTGATTAGTTTTCTTTAATTTATTTAAACATATTCTGTTTGAACCCAATTAGTTTTTGTCTCTTAAAATGAATGATATCTGATGAACACTTTAGGCCCATTTTCATAGTGTATTTACCAAATTAATTTTATCATGACAAAACACAATAATAAAATATATGCATTCCTTTTGTTATTCAGTGTATATTGCATTTAATGTTTTTGTACATGTATCTCTAATACTTGCATACAACTTTAAAAATAGCTGAAGGTCCAAATTACTTCCTGGTTTTAATTTAATTGTGTTGGAAAAGGTGTTCTTGCCCACTGGACAGGGTTATCCAGCTTTTGCACGGTGCTAGAAAAATCTGTCTGACCCTTGAGAAGGATAAATCTATCCGACCCTGTCTGACCCTTGGGCAGGATAAATCTGTCCAATCCGAGGGGTAGACGATTTCTAAATACACGTGACATCATAACTCATGTTTTATGACGACTGACGTCATAAGTCATGGTTTTCAAAATTCTGTTTGCCATTTCACGTTGTATCATTGTTTTAAAAATATTTAATTAATATTTTCAACTTTATATTTATTAAGCTGTTGGATTTTTTATGTCGTTGCATAAGTTGGACTCTACAATAAACAAACCATACGTAGCTTACAAAATTAATGTTTAGTTACTGTAATTAAATGGGCAAGAAAAAGAATCAATCACCGTTGTGAGGTACATCTCGGCCCTCACAAAAAACATTTTGTCCTTCGGGTTGGAATAGCCTTATCTATACCTCTATTAATCTGCCAAAGGGTAAAATTAAGTACCCTAAAATTGTTGAAATTGATGGATACAATTTTATAATATTTTTAGAAAGAACTGTTGTTTAAAAATGTGTCAAAGTACATGAAATGCAGTGTGTAATTTGAAAAGATTTCAAACCCATATCCACCTAGTAGGGACACTATGATCAGTTTTGTTTTTATTATGTACCCTCAGATTATTTTCTGGCACAAAGCCTGCATATACAATCAGACCTGGTTAAAATAACCATATTACAATGACATTTACACATATTACTGAACTGTTGAACCATAGATAATGAACAATTTGGCCGAGTTATAGTCATCCAACATGGAGACATAATAAAATCTTACCATTTATCACAGCTGCAGAAGCAATGGTGACAATGAAAAATGTTTTCTGCCCTGCAAGTAAAAATAAATATCATAAGGGAATAATGTTTTAGTCTACATGAATACATTAGAACATCAGTTTGAAAAAAGAGGCAGGCATAGGCAGATATGTACATTTTACTAACAAAATCTAATGCCTAAGGCACAATCTGAAATAACCACTAACCATAAGCATAGTTCACACACTGCTTCTAAAGAAGGTATTCCCAAAATCATGGTCATAAGATTTCTTGCAATATCTACAAACTGAATATAAGTAATACTAAAATTAAATATGATTATTATGATTCTAAATACCTAAAATTTAATCAGCTTCAGTAAATCAGAAACACATACAGACATAATTATCAAAATATTTTATATTTCCCCAACTAATTGTAATTATGTTACCTGTAATAACACAGTCACTTGTTTCCACCTAACATAGCCTGACCCAGGAATGAAAATTAGCAGTTCACTGATCACCCCACAAACATCCTAATTCACTCTGCATAGAACACAAAATTTTATTGGCTAATTAAATCCCCAAGAGTCTATTTACATATTCATACACTACTTCTTGCTGTTTAGTTGGACATACTGACTTTTAAAATACCAATACAAAACTGAAGCAAAATGCGTGCTCCTCTAAATTTTATGACGTAAATGCTGTTTATAAATGTTTGTGTGATGTCATGAGTGTGATGCTGACAGGAATGCGGAAGTACATAACAGCAACTATGCCGAATTATGAATTGTGATGAGTATTTGGGATGAATGAAATTGGTAATAATGGTTGGTGTAGTTGTATAAAACAATAAAATACAAAAATGATATTAGGAGCAGCAGTTATATTACATGTAAAAACATATTTTTTTAATATGCTTGTGCTAAAATTATTTTATAAGGCAGATGACTTGAAACACAATAGTAGTGATCAGGTTTTTGTTAACGCTGCCTTCATTCCGAAAAGAAAATGCATTTATTGAACTAGAATGGGGATAACTATGTTGTATTTGACCATTTGCGGACGTTCATGCTGGTTTTACAGCCAACAAATACCTGTTTTACCATCTCCGCTCCACGTTGCCGGTAAAACTCAATTTGCACCTGTAAAACCAGTATGAACATTCGCAAATGGTCAAATACAACATAGTTATCCCCTAAATGATTATAGTATGTTATATGTTTTCAGTGTTGTACAGATCAGTACTTACAGTTATTAGAGTCGAGTTTAACAAGCACACTTGTGAGTCCAAACAAACAGATTACAAGACACAGTGAAGCAATCATTCGCACTTTTAGTGGTATCCTAATAAAAAATATAAAAAAGTATTTAGTACACTTAATCAAGTTAAAAAATAATTAACTTTGCAAAACCATTGCAGGGCTCAAACTTCAAAATGTATTACATTTGGCAATCTTTAAAAGTTTTTGCCCTTGCTCATCAATGGCAAGTAGGAGTAATTTTAAACAGGGTAACTTTTGCAAGAAATAAACAGAAAATTAAAAACCAAGCATTATCAACAGCTATAACCTTTATTCTGTGGCAAAACCCCCCCAAATTAATTAGAAAATGATGCCATCGGTAAAGTCCCTGACCTATGTCAACTTATATCACATCTATGTCAATTCATATCACATCTATGTCAATTCATATCACATCTATGTCAATTGCTGTCAGTGCCACTGCTAAGTTGAAGCCCTGCCATTGTCCATTTATCAATGTTAACAAAACATGTCTTTTTAATTTGTCAGTTCAATAAGAAAAGAGTCTCTGAATTTAATTCATCAGAGTGTTTTAAGAATGACCAACTGTCTATTTAATCTGTTGTTGAAGCAGATAATGAAAAGACTAACACTATAGTCACAGGCCTCTCAGATTTGAAAATCTGCCTAACCCATTTATCGACTACACAAAAATAAATTCAGGTAACCTGTTTCCTTTTTCATAACCCGTTTTGTCTCTGTAAAGGACACCAAATTAATTTGCACCAGCAATGTGTGAATGAAATGATCGTTCTTGGATTTCAGAAACCTGAGCAAGAGGATTGGAAAAAAAGAGAGAAGACATTCAAGACTCAATATTAAAGACTTACTTTCTAACAAAGATGGCAGTTAAAAACACACATGTCAAGTTGGTGATTGTGGAAGAGGTGGCGAGATAGCTTTCAAATAAAATCTGAAGGTTTGTCTCTTCATCGGGATCATTAAATTCGGACGCCGGAATCGAGGTGTTACGCAGCTTAAACTGGAAATACTGAAAGTCAAATCATAATCATGACTTAATGTATTAGATTTGTCCTGCAAAGGTTGAACTGTGAATAAGTACCATATACAGAAATGTTCAAATTTGATTTCAAGATGGACAACTTTATAATGTATGTTTCAGACCAAAAGTAAATTTGCGGGAACAAAGGCTAAAATATGGCCAGATATAATAACAGCACGTCTTATAAAATATACTGAAATATATGATCTTTGATTTAATTAATCAACTGGTAATATAAACAGAAAATGCATTAAAAGATGAAGAAGAAAAACCCACTTAATTTAATTTCAAATACTGTATACTCTACCAGTGTTTCTGCAGAAAGACATTTTTGAGTATAGCACTATGGAATAGAATGCAACCAGTCAACAGGGGGGTATGGTAGTCCGAAGGGACGTAGAAAAGTACTGATGTAATGTGCACCCTGGGAGCCTCTCCCAGAAAGAAAATGGTTAAAGCTTAGGGTTAGGGTTAAGAAAATCACACAGCAATGATAAGAGGAATTAATTTTGTCAAAAAGGTAACTTTAAAAATTAAAATCTGCCAAAACATCTGGGTATGGTGCCATACATGTTTTACCCTCTGGCAGAAACCATAATATCATTATACTTACAGACTTTGCAGTGATGAAAAAATTCCAGGGTAAAAGGGAAGCCATCCCAAGAAACAAAAATATAAAATAGACTCCATAGAACCTGAAACAAAAATAAATTCCAAACTTTAAAAAATGTTCCATCACACAAATTAATATATACACATATAACAAAACTAATAAAAATCATGTGATAAACTACAAGGATACAAAGAATTTAAAGCAAATACTATTACTACCTCCTATATATCATGAGCCAGTTTATGGTATTATTCAAGCTCTCATTTAATTATGGATACTGTTAAAAATAAAAATTCACAGTACTAATGAAGATATCAGGTTTATCCATAAACAAATATTTTAATATGGCCTCAAAATGGAATTAATAAAACTACCCTATAGCTTACAAATGAACAAAATTTGTGTTTAATATTAAATATTATAGAGTTTTATGAAATACCTAGCAGATTTTGCCACTTCAGATTTTGTTACTTTGTAAAAACACCAAATTGGTACTGAGGGCACTAAACAAACTGTTGTAATTGTTTCAGTACACCCTAGGTCAAAACAAAAATACATGACGGACTTTTCAAAAGAGAAGCTTAACCCAAATATAATTTGGGACACAGGTTATACCTATAATATCACCAAAAGAGTATTTGTAGCCATATATTCATAAGATACAAATTTTTAAAATTTAACAAAAGGATGTCACCCATGATTGAAATGTTTTCAATTTTGAATATTCAGCACCTATAATAGGTGGCCTAAAAATGAACACATCACCTTAAACACCCAAAGCTCTAACATTTGGACCAGAATCAGAAGTTGCACCTCTGACATCATGCAACACTTTTGGTGTGGCTTTCCAAAAATAAAAGATGCCCACTTTGAATGTGAAATGTGGGTGTTTAACAGCTCAGTTATTATATAACTGTTTTGTATCTGTCATGGAACAAATGCTTTAACAACCACTTTTCTAAGAAGAAATCTTACACAGTGTTATGAAGATAATAAATAAAGTGAAGAGGCTGAATATATCATTCAAAATCTACTGTATTTACTTCATCAGGTAATTTGATAATTTTCAGAATACTAGTATACTAGTAAGGGCCATGTTATGTTGGATGTCATGTGGAACATTTAGAAAAGCTCAAGGGTGCCTGCAAAGTTTGCACCAATTGGATCCTAAGTCAGCACCTCCAAAGATACAAAAACCACAAAGAACAATTGTGGGTACTGCATGAACTACATGGTTTTGCAAAATCTGAGGGTTGCCAGATTGTCACTGTTACGATTATTGTCAATTTTTACATGTTTTTTTTTTTTTAAACTCATGCACATAATGTATCAATATGTAGTCTAAATAATTTATACAAGTACGACACATGTTATTTTTTTACATTTACTTCAGTAAGTATCTACTTTCATTTCAGTTTTATTTTACCAATGGAAATATAGTAACCATTGTATTATGTTCCTACATATAATTTTATGGTGTGTTTCAGATCAATATTTTTTGCTTTGTTGTAACACCTGGTGTACGAACGTACATTGTGTACATCACAGTATTAGCTTTGCCAATATAAAATTATATGAATTTCACACAAGGAAACACATTTGTTATATAAATTGTGTAATTAAAATATTTTTTTATGTAGTATACAAGCTGGTGAATGTTAACAAGTGCATTTTAGTTCGTGTGATTCAAATTAGCTATATAATGAGGAGTCTGAGACTCTAATTATTAAAGTTTGTTTTGTTTAACACCACCACTGGAGCACATTTATTAATTAATCATTGGTTATTGGATGTCAAACATTTGGTAATTCTGACTCGTAGTCAACAGAAGAAACCCGTTACATTTTTCCTAATGCAGCAAGGGATCTTTTATATGCACTTTTCCACAGACAGGAAAGCACATACCACGGCCTTTGAGCAGTTGTGATGCACTGGTTGGAACGAGAAAAAATACAATCAGTTGAATGGATCCACTGAGGTCGTTCAATCCTGTGATGCCAGCAGCTCAAGCGAGCACTCAACCGACTGAGCTAAATCCCGCCCCCTATAATTATTAGTCTAGGTTGTAAAAAATTTATAAGCTTGGGACCATAAGCTACTCTGCAGAGAAGTCTACCATCGAGATACATACACCTATCATAGTTAATATTGGTGCACTTGGCTAGTACCAAGTGGTCAAAATTGGGGTCTTAGCTCATGAACTATAGTATTTAATTATTACTATTACATTGTTTTGTACATGTACATTTATTTTAAAAAGTTGCAAACACTGCAAACATGGCTTCAGCCAGCAGTATTTTGTATACCTTCCTATAAAACAAGAAATGAGATACATACACTTATAACAAAAATCATAGTTAATCTTGGTACCCTTAGATAGTACCAACTGGTCAAAATTGGGGTCTCAGCTCATGTACTATAATATTACTATTACGTTGTTTAGTACATTACATACATATATATATATACTAAACAAAAAAAGAAACTTCCGATTTGTACATATAGTATTTGTTGTATTTGTTGTGTTAAAGAATTCATTGTGTAATGAAATTATATAGGTAGTATTAGCCGTGAGATGTATTATCAGGATTCATGAATTTTATCGATTATTTTTGCACTGTTAATCGTCGACAACCTGAAATTCAATTTGCACGTGCATGCATGGTTCGACATGTCCCGTGTAGTATTCGGTCAATTTGTTTTACTTGTCTTACTGACATTGTTGTCAAGTGAACGAAAACACTTCAAAATTTGTAAAAAAAATAAAGTTTTTTTTACATTGTAGATTTTTTAGTATGCCAAGAATACCCAATAATTTACGCGAACGGGCGATTGGCATGCTTGATGCTGGCATGTCGACAGAAGACGTTGCAAGGCATGTTGGGAGTTCTAGTTGAGCGATATGAAATCTTCGCGTAAGATTTCAAACGACAGGAAGCACCAACAACTTGCCACGTCGTGAACGTCCGCGTGTTACAACGCGTGGTCAAGACCGCTATATCATGAACACCCATTTGCACAATTAATTCCAAACTGCCACTGCTACTGCTGCTAACACACCTCGGCTTCATAATAACCGAATCAGTGGGCAAACTGTTCGTAATCGTCTGCGGGAGAACGGTTTACATGCACGACGTCCTTACGTCGGATGCGTTTTAACTCAACGTCATCATCTAAATCGTCTTAATTGGGCACGTGTACACACTCGTTGGATACGGCGACACTGGAATACCGTTCTTTTTTTGGATGAATCCAGATTTTCTTTACAACGTGGTGATGGCAGGGTGCGCGTCTACCGTAGGAGAAATAAACGCTATGCTGACTGTTGTGTTCTTGAACGAGATCGTTTCGGGGGTGGGGGTTCTGTCATGGTCTGGGCAGCCACTGCCCATGGTTATCGTTCACCACTAGTCGTCATTGATGGCAATTTAAATGCTCGACGTTACCACGATGACATTCTCGCTCATCACGTCATTCCTCTGTTCCATAACAACGCCAACATCTCGATTTTTCAGCATGATAATGCCACCTCTCATACAGCTAGAGACACTGTACATTTTTTTAGGACTAATAACATTGATTTCATTGATGACTGGCCCGCTAAAAGTCCTATCTCAACCCCATCGAGCATGTCTGGGATAGTCTGGACAGACGATTGAGGCGTTGTCCCAACCCACCTGCTAACGTCAACGAACTTCGTCAAGTGCTCATTCAGGAATGGAACAATATTCCACAGGCAGAAATCAACACTTTAGTCAATTCTATGTGCCTGCGATGCACTGCAGTGGTCAATTCAAGAGGTGGTCATACCCGTTATTAAGTGGGTGTTTTTTTTTTAACCCCTATCACACTTGGTCAAAATTTCTCCCAGTATCTGTTAACCTATGGCCATGATTTTTGCACCAAACGATGCATCATGGAACACTCTTTAAACGCATATATAACAATTATTCCCCCGGTTTGGTTTCATCAAGTTATGTTCAAGCAAAGTTAGCGGAAGTTTCTTATTTTGTTCAGTATATATATATATTATATTAATATATATATATATATATATATATATATATATATATATATATATATATATATACTACTCAAAAGAATTTAAGGGTCAGACGATATTTTCGACATTATTTTCTAAATGTCAATTATATTAGCTAGACCATAATGTCACGCATGGTATTGTTCCATTTTGACGAAAGTGGGTCTAAGCAACCCATAAATGAATTAAAATCAACTGTCATTGACACTGTCGACTAGTTCTAATGGCGAAAACATGCTTACATTTGCACGTAAATTAGGGCGAAAGCAAAAGGTCTGGTAAGTGCCCATAACTTGCTTTTTCACAAATCGCTTCATTTAAACGCTTTGCACGTGTATTCCATGTTCCCAATGCTGAATTTCCGTATAATTGGAGCTTGCGTTCGTGTACGGTGCACACTCCAAATTCAACAATGGTACGACTTCAACTATCGAAGATTGAGGAAGGGCTATTGCTTGGCTTCAGGATGGCAATAGGCAAAGAAATGTTGCTCTGAGACTTGGTGTCAGTCAGAGTGTCGTTGGCCGACTGTGGCAACGGTACCAAACAACGAATTCTGTTCGAAATCGTCCATGTTCGGGAAGACCCCGAAGCACTACAAATAGAGAGGACCGCTACATCACCAATATGGCTCTACGTCAACGCACAACCACTGCACGCCGATTACGTGACAATCTGCGGACTGCGACTGGAACTCGAGTGTCTGATCAAACCATACGCAATCGTCTGAGAGCCAATAATCTACGCTGCCGTCACCAGGCTGTTCGACCACCACTCCTACCACGTCACAGAACGGCCAGACGTCACTGGTGCATGCTTCATCTGCGGTGGCAACGTGTTCAGTGGGGTCGAGTGATGTTCACTGACGAGTCCAGGTTTAGTCTCCAGTTCAACGACGGTCGGGTTCGTGTCTACAGACGTCCTGGGGAGCGCTTCGCTGACGTTAACGTTAGACAACGTCACTGGTTCGGTGGTGGCAGCGTCATGGTGTGGGGCGGCATCTCTATCCACCACAGGACCCCCCTCTATGTGGTGGATGGCAATCTGAATGGAATCCGCTATCTGAATGAGATTATCCGGCCGTTGGTTCTCCCAGGCCTTCAGCAGATTGGCGGCGGGGCAGTTCTGCAGGATGACAATGCCAGACCCCACCGCGCCAGGGTGGTAACGGACTTTCTCAGACAACAAGGTATCGCCAGGATGGATTGGCCAGCATATTCGCCTGACTTGGCCCCAATAGAGCACGCCTGGGACGAATTAGGCAGGAGAGTTCGGGATAACCATGCCCCTCCGGCCAACCTTCATGATCTGGGTCAACTTCTTATGGCAGAGTGGCAGGCGTTTCCCCAAGAGTTCTTCAGACGTCTGATCAACAGCACGAGGCAACGATGTGTCGAGTGTATTCGCGCCAGGGGTGGATTCACACACTATTAAACGAATGTTCTAATGTGTAAAATCCATGTTTGACAACCTTCAACTTTGACAGCATGTCATGTGACTTTCTTGTATACAGTGACGTTTATTTGTGGTTTTTTGTAAATATGGAACAATAAATAAAATTGTTGGTGTAGTTTACATCATCAATCTAATACACACTGAAACTTATTTGGTTATAAATTTTTGACCCTTAAATTCTTTTGAGTAGTATATATATATATATATATATATATATATATATATATATATATACATGTATATATATTTTTTTTTAATGTCCAAAACCTGCAAACATGACTTCAGAAAGCAGTATTTTATATACCTACCTACATGTATAAAACAAGAAATGAGATAGGTTTGTAAAATTTATAAATAGCAGCTGGTGAGAAGCTTCTCACAAAGAACAGGACCCATATTCTTGAAAGAATGTCACATTAAATTTACATCTCTTTTATATTTGTGTGAGCAGTACGTAATTCCTGATGCTGGCCATAAATGTAAATGTAACTTTGATAGACATTAATTTCTGATTCTAACTCTCAGAATTAAATTAATTGAATTGATGAGACATCTTTTTCTTTCTTCTTCTTTTTTTTTTTTTGGGGGGGGGGAGGCTTATTACAGACAAATATATTTTTTACTACTTTCAAAAAAAGAAAGAAAAAATTAGAAAATTTTCATTATTATTCATACTTACCTAGTGCTAGCACAACAAATATGCTATTCAACCTGAGTCATACCTACACACTGCAGAATTCTCTCCCTTGCCAGATATGCGCAATGCTATCCTTGCACGGGCTACCTGTAACTTCATTCTTGGTTCAAAGTCCACCCACCGAGGGAAAGCCTCATAGGGGTGGGTGGGAGGTATAGTTTGTTGTGCTAGCACTAGGTAAGTATGAATAATAATAAAAATTAGAAACAAATTTTCTAATAGTCTTATTCAGCTTACTGTGCTAGCACAACAAATATGCTATAACGGACGTGCAATGACGCCGTTAGAGCACGTGAATTCAACATTAATGGGAGGAGGTAAGAAAATAGAGGACTTACCCGTACCCGAAAAGCTCCTTTGAAGTAATGACATGGAGATAGGACGAACCACGACATACGGTAACAAGGAGTCAAAAAACTTTTGGGAATAAAAAGGGGCTTCCCAAAAGAAAAACTCATCCCCAAGAAAGGGAGGAAAAACATCTCCCCAGGGAGAGGAAACGGTAGACAACACTACAAAAAACCCCATCCCTCAGAAAAGGGTGGAGTGTTAAACATGTCCAAAGCGTGAATCGATGGCAGTCGGATGGAAAAGAGGTCGACCCCTTTTTGTTGCCCTGCGCACAGACACGACGTGTTGAGCCGCAACGACTGTCTGGATCCTACGCGTACCATCAGGACCAACCGCCATATCCCGGAAATAGAAACGGTCAAAAGTGTGCCGTCCTTTCCAAACCCCTGCATTCATGACCGTTATAATATCTAAAGAGTCATGAAAATTCAGGGAAGCAGAAATGGCTCGGATCTCATGTGGTTGAACAGAGAAATTCCGTAACACATGATCACCCGCCATCTCATATGCTAGCTTGATGGTAGCTGCTATCTATCGAGACAAAGCATTTTTTGTGACATCACCCGGCCTAATTGTATAAGAAATAAACAATCTCTTTTTACCCTGCCGCCGGTTTTTCGTACGCTCCAAATAATACTTCAATGCTCTCACCGGGCAAAGAAGTCTATCCGAGTTATCAGATGACAGTGTACGATATAAACTGTGAATGACAGTAGGTGGAAACTCTTCCCCCGGAGACTGGTTTTTAGCAACAAAAATAGGGTCGGTACGTAAAGTGACAGACCCGTCCGAATTGTAATCAACCAAGTCATTCAAAAAAGCATGTATCTCACTGATCCGACGACAAGCTGCCAGTGAAACCAGAAACAGAGTCTTCCACGTCAAGGCATGAAGACTAGCAAACCTCAACGGCTCATAAGGCACACCCTTAAGAGCATGTAACACCAGAAAGACATTCCATTTCGGAATAATGGAAGGTCGTTCAACCGTGGATTGTAATGATTTAAGTAAATCATGTAACACCAAGTTGGTAGAAAAGTCACGACATCCACACTGTTCAAGAGTAGTGAAAATCGCAGCTCTGTGACTTTTCACTGTCGTGACTTTAAGTTTCCTTTCTTGGACCAACGCCAGAAAGTACTCCGCTAAATCGTTGACAGTAGGCGATAAGGGATCGAAATCCCGTGCGTTCGCCCAACGAACCCACATACGCCAGTGACACTGATAAACCGACTCGGTAGATTTGCACTTTGCTGAAGAGACGAGATGCGCAATTCTTGTCGAAAAACCTCTGCGTCGGAAGGAAGCCCCGATAACCTCCACGCGTGAAGCTGGAAGACCTCCGTCTTCGGATGCCACACCGTCTGACTCAGTCGCTGGCTGAGTAGATCGGACAACACTGGTAACCGGAACGGGACTGCCACTAACAGTGACAGGAGTTGTGGAAACCAGGGCCGCGCCACCCACAGAGGAGCTATCAACGTCACGTGACAAGGTTCCTGGACCACTTTGGTCAACACCTTGCCGAGTAAGACAGGAGGAGGGAAGGCATAAAAATCCAGTCCCGTCCAATCCATACTTAACGCGTCGTACTCCAACGCCAATGTGTCCGGTACCAGGGACACGAACACCGGCAATTGGTTGTTCAACCGTGTGGCAAACATGTCCACCTGTGGACTGCCCCACACCCGAAGAACCGCTGCGACCACCCCTTTGTTCAACATCCACTCCGTCTGAACAGGGGTATGTCGACTGAGGGCATCTGCTAACACATTCACCGATGAAGGAATGTGTTTTGCCCACAGAGTGGTCCCTAGTTGGTCGCAGAATTCTAAAATCGCAAGAGCTTTGCGACCCAAAGTCTCCGATTTGGTTCCACCCCAACGATTGAGATATGCCACTACCGACGTATTGTCGCATCTCAACAGAATTCGACGGTGTCGAAGAACACACCGGAAATGAAGACAGGCACGATGCACTGCCTCCATCTCCAAACAGTTGATATGAAGCTTCCTCTCGGAGAGATTCCATACCCCTGAAATGTGTTGATCCAACAGATGCGCCCCGTACCCGTGCAGTGACGCATCCATGAACAGGATCAGATCCGGAGCAGGGGGGTGCAATGGAACTGATAGGGACATGCACTTGTCCGACAGGCACTCCTGTATCGGATGAGTGAACCATGGGCCCAGAGGCACTATCGTGTCCCAATTGTCACCGTCCCACCGTGGGGACAAATGCCACTGGAGTGGTCGTTTGAATCGTCTGAACCGCACAATCAATGAGGCCAGAGATTCGAGGTGGCCCAACACAACGTGGAGAGATCGTACCGTAGTACTTTGCTCCCCCATCAAACATTGCACCGACGTTTGGAAATTGTGGATACGCGCATCGGTGGGACGAACCGACGCTACCACAAGATCGAAGACCACTCCAAGATATGTGAAAATCTGAGCCGGCGTTAACTCCGATTTCACCCAATTGGGAATAAAACCCAATTGGAGGATCGTGTCCAAAACCAACCCGACATTGGTCTGACACTCCTGTTGCGACGAAGCTGGGATCAACCAATCGTCCAGATAGGTATGCATTCGAACCCCTAACAAATGAACATGACCTACCACCGCTTTTACCACACGTGTAAAAGCATGGGGTCTCGTCGCCAAACCGAACGGGAGCACACGAAACTCGTACGCTTTCCCGTCGAACAGGAAGCGCAGAAACTTCCAAAACGCCTTGTGCACCGGGACATGGAGGTATGCGTCTTTCAGATCGATCGACGCAACCCACTCCCCAATTTGAAGCAGGTTCCGGACCGAATGAACCGTTTCCATTTTCATGGAAGGAACATCGACGTAGACGTTCAGTGGCTTCAAATTTAGGATTGGTCTCCATTCCCCATTTTTCTTCCGGGCAAAGAAAAGATGAGAATAAAATCCCGGAGTGTCCAGACTGACTCTCTGGATGGCCCCCTTTGTCGAGAAACTCGGCAATCATACTCTCCACTAAAACGCGCCGATCCGCGGCATTCTCGGAGTGGAAGTAAGAGGGGGGCTCGAAGAAAAGGGTATTTTGTAACCGTGTCGAATGACTGACAGAACCCAGGGGTCGAGACCAGGCAGCTTGCACCAATTTCGAAGGAAATGGCGGAGCCTGCCCCCTACGGGTATGGTTGCTAACGGTACCTCCGAAAGCAACTGCCGATCGTTCATGTACCCTCACCCCAACCGCTTACCACCCGTAGGCGCAACGCCTTTGGTGGACTGAGAACGGAACGCAGTACGACGTTTGCGTCCTCGCTTAGCGGAAGACGGGTTGTTACCTGGTTGCCTCCTAGTGTCAGGAACCCTAGGGATATGAGCCGACTGTAAAAAAGCAGCCTTTTTCACAGGAGGCGGCTTGAACCCCGAAAACGTGGACCGACGTTTACCAGAGGTTGAGGGTCGAGTGTTCAGGACTGGTCGCGACAAATCCTTGTCTAGGACAATATTAAAATCGGGACCGAAAAGTAAATTTTCCCGTACCGAACGTGTACGAAAAAACGTCTTCGCAACGTTTGACGCACTCAAACCCGCCAGGTAATGGTCACGCCATAACAAAAGACTGTTCGCAAACAATCGGCCAGATAACTGAGCGATATGCTTAGAGGCTTTTGACGCAGCCTCCAAACAGCCTTTCGCCATCACAGGAAGGCTCTCGACAGCCTTATCCAAGCCAAATAGGAACGTACCTAAATGGTTATTAACCTGGAACATCGACTTAGCCAGCTGTTCGAACGATTCCAGATCCGCGATTGGCAATGACACATGCGGCGATGGGGAACAAGCGGCTCGGACACTAGCGGGAACGACCGCCGGATGTTCGAGAAAATCTGCCCCAACGTCTCATAGGAGTCGGCACGAAAAATGCGCGCTCCCGTTAAGATTTTCCCCGTAGGCAGTGCCGTTGGGTACTCATCAACACCCACTCCCAGGATACGATCACTGCCAGTGATCAACACATCAATGTCACAAAGTGAACTGTTCGCCTCCTGTGCAAGTGGTAAACCCGACTCCTCACGAGGAGTGACCAAATTCAAAGAACGGTTCCCGAAGGAGACACCCTTGAATGTAGGCTGGGCCTCAACCTGAGGTATAGTGTCCCCGCATACCTGTCGGACCTGGTCCCTGACAAAAGTCAGAACCGCCGGATAATCGCACTCCTCCTCTACCTCCGAACCGAAGTGAGAGAGAGCTGGGTCAGCGACAGAATCCGGTCCAACCGACGCTTCCTCTGAAGCCAGGTCACTGTCCACTGGATCCCGAAGATCTATATGGAAGATCTCCTCCCCCTAATCGAGACGCCAGTTTCTGCTGGTTTTGACGGAAAACCGGGGGGGAATGGGAGCCGCACCTGACGGTCCCGTCTGCGAAAGCAATGATCCCAACTGAGGCGAAGTGTTCAAAATTTCCACAAAACTCCGAAACAACGTTTCCTGAAAGCCTAACGGTCGTTCCTGCGCCAAGTGCGGAACGGTCGGAGTTTGCGGCCACAGAGTAAAGTCGAAGAGGTAGGGACCAAAGACGGTGCAAACTGTGAGGAGATGTCCGTTGCTACCGAAGTCACCAGACCCTTGGGGTAAACATATGCAAACGGAGGACCCAAACGGGATGAGTCCTCCACCCAACGGTAAACATCGGTCAGGATGCCATCAGAGACGGATCCCGGCATTGGAACAACTGGCTCAGTTCGAAGCAAACTGGCAGAACTCTCCTCGGGCCTTGAGAATGCTGAGGTGCCGAAGCGACTGTCAGCAATCGAAGGCAAACTCGGGGCCACCTGCTCTGCAGACGAAGCAGTGGACCTATGCACAACAGAGTGCATGTGCTCGGTAACCGATGAAGTCGTCAAAACCGGTGCCGCGACGACTCCACCCTGCCCCCCTTCTGTTTGTAAAGGTAACCATAACGATGATGGCGACGCCTGCGACGAAGCCACACAAACAGATGACGGCTCACGTAACACGGTCACAATAGGAACCCGGGGGGGTCACAATAGGAACCCGAAGTATCTGTAACTGTACTCGTAACACGGACCGAAGAAGAAACACCCTTGTGTTTCCCCCTTTCCGGACACTTTTCGAAGTGTCTACAGACTTATGGGACCTACCCACCAAGTCCGACTTGCCGACTACTGCCGAAGCAGACGACAAGATTTTGCTGGTACCCGAAACCTGAGTCTGCGAACCGAACCGAACCCACTGGTCAGGAGACCACGTGGCGCAGATCTCACACTGAAGGTCTTGAGAACAAGACCGACAGTCCGGACACAACACGTGTGTGTCTTTACGTCGTAAAGGAAATGGACAACCATCTCGCGCACAAACTTTCCGTGCGCTAGCTGTCAACGAACTCGCGTCGGACATGGTAAATTCAACACAGAATTCCCAACTAACCAACCGTATGTCAAGTTCAACCAAAAAAAGTAAAGAAATCTTTTTGCCAAAGCTTAACAGGTGTTAACATGTGGACTGCAGAATTGAGAATGAAGTTACAGGTAGCCCGTGCAAGGATAGCATTGCGCATATCCGGCAAGGGAGAGAATTCTGCAGTGTGTAGGTATGACTCAGGTTGAATAGCATATTTGTTGTGCTAGCACAGTAAGTTGAATAAGACTATGTCAAAATATATACAGATATTGTGACTTTTATGCATATCTGTGGACTAATTTAACATATATAGAAATTTAGGTAGGCTAAAAAACAAGGGAGATCACTCTATATGATTAATGCCGACTCAAGGGAAAATTTCAACATGTCAAATACCAGTAATCATATATTACTGGCAATGTTTCTTTAATTTATTAGAGGTGTGACTCTGTGTATGTTACTTATTATGGTTGAGGGCACTGTTTAAATTCTTAAATTTACATCCAACTTTACACACACTAAGCTACATACACATTTTTGTGAACAAGGGCATCCTCTTTGCAAGTCATTTAGCACTGCACTGCGATATCGCAAAGTTGTTAGAGTTTAGTGAATTAAGCCCCAGTTCTTTAGTCAGACTTGTGCTTGTAACGTGGAATTCTGGACTTACATGTTATCTTTTTGAAAATATGGGCCCTGATGCTTAACTGTTTTCATGAAAAAAGCAAACTGGCAGATTAATGCAGCAGCTAGTTTTTTAAAATCAGTACAACATAGGTAACTTAAAATATCAAATTCACTTTTTAGATTTCATTTCATGTCCGCTGAAGGTTCAAACATTCTGTCCTGGGCAAACACAGCTATCTAGGCTTTCTGCACTCAACAGATGTTAGTGGTTAGTAAGAGAGAAATGTATGTTATGGCTGTGCATTCACTGTGGACAATCAGAAATATGAGTATATAATCATTAATATCCTCAACAAAGACAACAAATTTATTAACTACAGTAGTAACTAGTATGTCATTATAGCTAGAATTAATTATGATTACATTTCTAACTAGAATAATATACCATTTCCATCTGTAGATCTGCTGTATAACTACCAGTAAATACACAAAATGCAGAGTAAACAGATGTTAAAGGTGTTCACACTTGATGTAGACAAAACAGAGAGAAGCTGTAAGCAAGATAGAATTTTATTGTCAGAATTTAGCAGTAATGTTTACTAAACATTTTACCTGTCCTCAGGTATATCTCCAAGATTAGTTTCTCTGAAATCCGAAAACATCATTTCAATTTTATATCCTTCCCTGTCCCCTTTCAACAACTCTGTTTCATATCAGTGTTTGTTATATTATAGCCACAAATACATGCATGTGAGCTCTGTCTTTCCAATACATGTAGACTCTAATATCCAGTAAACTATTACATGAGATAAACACAACACCTGTGTCAATGTGACAGGTGTGTAAACACTAAAATACTAATTAAAACATTTAATTAAATAATTCACTATATAGAGATTATTATACGAGCTTGTGTGTCGTACTGATTTTACGAAACGAGTGTCAGGAATTTTGTATTGCCCGAGTGAGAGCGAGGGTAATACACAAATCCTGACACGAGTTTCGTAAAATCAGTACGACTCACACGCGAGTATAATAATTTCTTAATTATCCATATTATTATTGCTATTTTCTTTATGAATAACAAGACCCAACTCAAAATGTTTCAGCCACAACTAGAGGGAGACGAACAAATGATGTCATATTTCAAATGCCCAGTCTGAGCTAGGACTGGAGAAGCAACGTCATGTTGTGACGTCGCTTCTCCAAAATTACGTCATTACACTTGTTATTACACATGTGCTTCGTATGATTATTATTAACTCGGTTATGTTGAACCATATAATAATATATATTATGTGCATGTGCATGTGCTTGCTTATCTTTTTTTGTTAAAGCAGCGATACCTTTTTATTAGGGGTGTCATGATTTACATACCTCATGATATCTAACTGACGATACGACATGTATCACATTACCCGATTCACAATGTTTTCCCCGTTAAAAAGGTTTTTTCCTTTTTGTGGTAACAGGTAATAACCTTAAAAAAATAAATCTCAGGTATTTGGGCGCTATCTTAATTATATCTTGTAAAAATACAGCATAAATGACGTCACTTTTTCAACATCAAAGTACTTAGACGACGTCAAAATGAAACTTCAACGTTATATTACCATATTCTACGTTACTTCCTGCCCAATTTCAATAAAATCAGTAGATTTGGAATCAGTACTTTTTAAATTTTCTGTTTATCCAGTATTTTAAGTTATATATTCTGATTGTTGTTGGTTTTGGGGTGTTTTTTTTAAAGTGATATATTCCGAATTTGTTTAAAAAATAAATCTATAGATCCAATACATGAATGAAATGCTAATTAGTAAATGATAGATGGACATGAAATTTAGCGAACTACATTTCGCACCCTTTTTTTCAAATTCCTGTTACATTTTGCACCCGACCCCACTTTATTCAGATTCCTGTATTGTACATAGAGTAATTTCATATTTTGTTGGTGTCATACTGTCGAACTATATCGTTTCATTCTTCGGTTGGTAGAGGACATGATGTATCCTGGTACTTAGGGTGGACAAAAGGTTGAATGATTTTATACAGGTAGCGTTGTTTCTGTTGAGACAAGGGTTTTCACTGGTCCATTTAAGTGGGGCGGTCGGCTCGCTATTGCATTTTGCTGCCCTGCTTTCCTGTTTTGCCCCCCCCCCCTTATTTTTTCTCCACCCATCTTTACAGGAATTTTTAAATATATTTTCTATGAAATGTTGGTATTGGTTTCTGTAATAAAATCACAGATTGTATCTGTAAAATTCATACATCAGAGATGTCATTAATAGATGACACTCAGTGATTTTTTACTGCCTTTTTATTAATTTGTAAATGGGTATAGAATTACAAAGAATAAATAATTCCTCACACCTTGTTGACTATACTGTTATATACATGCATTTGTAAGCTTGTTCCTGATTGGTTAATATTAACCTGTTATCAATGTATAAAGAAAAAAGAAAGAAATGTTTTATTTAACAACACACTCAACACATTTTATTTACGGTTATATGGTGTCAGACATATGGTTAAAGACCACACAGATTTTGAGAGGAAACCTGCTGTTGCCACTACATGGGCTACTCTTTCCGATTAGCAGCAAGGGATCTTTTATTTGCGCTTCCCACAGGCAGGATAGCACAAACCATGGCCTTTGTTGAACCAGTTATGGATCACTGGTCGGTGCAAGTGTTTACACCTACCCATTGAGCCTTTACGGAGCACTCACTCAGGGTTTGGAGTCGGTATTTGGATTAGAAATCACATGCCTCGACTGGGATCCGAACCTACCAGCCTGTAGACCGATGGCCTAACCACAACGCCACCGAGGCCGGTGTTATCAATGTATAATGTTAATACATGTTATTTAAGATAAACCAATGAAATCATGTAATTCTTTGGCTTTGGTCTTAACCTAACATAACAACAGCTGACTATAATTTCATTTCCACCTGTTATTTCTATTTTGGTGACATAATAATTTCACTCCTAATGTTTTGTACAGTTTGGATTAAAAGTCTTTGGTTAATAATATTTAAAGCATCACACCAACACTGATAAATTTAAGCAATCTACATGCAGCTAAAAACATCAACTCTAATTCACTGTATGGTTAATATTGTTGTACTGACCAACAGGCTATACATGGACTTAGAAGTGTATCAGTGAACATATAAGATCTTGTCAGGGCTTACATTGTGTATTATAAATACATGTATACATTTCACAAAAAGTGGCTAATAAAATTTTCTAGTGGTTAAATTGTTTACCAAGCCCATCTCTATCTTTGGAAGAGATAATCTGTCTGACATCTGAACATAAAATAAATGACCATATGTTCAAATAAGCTGAGTGAACGTGTTATAATATAAGTATTCTGACTCCTTAGAGTACTGCTAAAGTAATACATGTCCCTTACAGGGCCCAACATATTTTCTTGTCGCCTAAGTGCAAGGACCATAACTCTATTAAAAATAGGCAAATCCCAAAGAAAGTTGAACTTAATAACTTACATGATAAAGCTATATAAAAAGTTTTTTTTAGCTCAATATCTTTAGGCATTACTTTTTTAATTTAGGATAAAAATGGCCACCATAATTTTTGTGCTATATTTCAATTCCCAATATCTCAGGAAATAATGTACGTAAACACATAAAATTTTGGATAAGCATTAAAATTAAAAAGGTCTAATATACAGAGCAGACTGGTAGTTAAACTGAATGATTAGAGACAACTGAAAAATCTTTGAAATGCCATTTTATTTTACGAGCAGCCATTTCTGAGACTCTTTTTTTTCTGTCAAATCCACCCCAATTGCTATATAAATTTTAAATATTACAACTATGTACTGATTGATTTATTATGAACAACATCCTTCTGAAATCAAGAAAAAGTTGTTATAAGAACATTTTCAATGAAAAAACACAAAAAAACCCCCAATATGGATATACTTCATAATCATGGAACTGGTCTCATTTTATCGCTACATCGCTTATGTATGTATGTATGTAGTTTATCTACCAGCATTATGTCCGATGGCTTAACCACGACGCCGGTAACTACATATTACATTATGTTTCATGTCTTTAAATGTAAGGGAGATAATTCATGACAAATTCATTCAATGTCAAATTTTATATACCACTAATATCAAAGTAACCCAGGGACCAACGAGGTCATTGTAACAAGGTATGATTGTATATATACATAATCAATAACATTAAAATGTCTTCACTATTAACACTGTAATACATGTATTAGCAAAGGGATATAGGACGATAAACGCTGTGCCTAAAATAATCACGCCCAAATTAACTACAAACACCTAAAACATATTTCACCTGAAAACTACTGAAATGTTACATTAAAATAACTTGAAATGCTTTTATAAATACTGACAACTCTCCAGCAGGTGTTAATGACAGTACTGAACTAAAACGACCTTCCTGCACTCAGAAAAGATAAAATCCCCGTTGTGCCCAAATCATCAGTTGAAGGGACTCTTTCTTGATTTTTATATTTGTTGCCAAAGTTAGTGGTTTAAATTTGCCGTGAGCAGGTTGAAAATTGCCTATGGCAAAAACATTTTAAAAATAGCCGTAGGTAAGAAATTCTTAACTTCGAGCCCTGTAGTGCCCATACACAGTTTCATGCATCTATGTTCCTTATTTGGTAGGATAATGGCACTTGAAACATAGGATATAAATAACTGCATCAATTTCGGAGCTAAATTTAACAACTACCATGGTTAGCAAATTTTACTATTTCTCAAAAACTATTTCAGATTTGAGGAATATTTGGTACAAATTTCATTTGAATTTGAAACTGAAGTATGTGGAGTAATTGTGGTTTTAACCCAAAGCAAACCTCTTCCCAATTACCAGCAAGGGATCTTTTATATGCAGTATTCCACAGACAAGATACTACATATACCACAGTCTTTGTTATACCAGTTGTGGAGAAATAACCCACTGTCTGAACCCTCCGATGGGGATCGATCCTAGACAGACTGTGCACCTAGACAGGCGGTAACAAAATATATAGTCCCCTCCAGCTGGACTAATAAATCTTGTCTGGGTAAATCATGAATTTTCAAACTTTACAGTATGAACAAGTAAAAGACATGATAAGAGGTTTTAATTCTGACTAATTTCAGAGATCGCTACACAATACTAATGCTATATTGCTATACATGTATGTTTTTTACGTACTATACATTTCCGTGAATCCGTGAAAACGTAAACCCATGAATTATCAAAATAATATGTCGGCCACAGATTTACAGATCACAGAATCGTACAAAATATGACATTATCCAAAAGAATGTACCATCATCAATATAGGCAAAAAGTCTAAACTGACCTACGTTCTAACCATGTCCTTTTGAAATTAATCTGTCATTATGCCTTTACGGATGCTTTCACGGTTCATGGATATGAAAACGTTCAACATGAACATGGATTCATGGTTTCATGTAATACACTAAAAAAACTTACATATGAAAACAGCTTAAATGTTAAATAATAGTTGCTAAGAAAATTTCAATCAGTTAATGTACAACTGTTGCTAATCAAAACTTAAAATTAAAATGTTTCCTGAATCCTATATTACACACCTGTCCGGTACGATGGGATGTTTGACACTTGACACGCCATGCTCTGAAGATGCTAACAGCACATTACACTCAGTTGGTTCATCCTCACTGGAACTTCCAATCTTCTGAGATATTTCCATTATTCAGTTGTAATACTCTATCATCAAGAGATTCAACAACACAGATCCTAAAATTCAAATAAAATGTGGAGTCCACACAAGTTCACTGGAGATATGTCAGCTGTGTGACCAATTTAAAAAACACTAAAATAAAAGAACAAAATTTAAGACTGTAATTTGCCATTTTCTACAATATATGTATGTACTTTTAAAAAAGAAAGAATTTGTCTTACACTGACAAAAGCACATGATACATATATAAGAAAATTAAATAAAACAGACAATACACTCCCAACATACATGTACATGCAAAATAGGTGAAACTACATTTATTAATAGGATATTTTAAAAAATTAATAATTTAATTAAAAACAGTCACTCTACATCACAGGGCATGGTCCACTTAAAGGGAGAGTAAACTCAAACATGAACCTTATGTGTTGGAAAGATGCATACCCGGACCACCAACACATACTGACACTTAAAGGGAGAGTAAACTAAAACATGAACCTTATGTGTTGGAAAGATGCATACCCGGACCACCAACACATACTGACACTTAAAGGGAGAGTAAACTAAAACATGAACCTTATGTGTTGGAAAGATGCATACCCGGACCACCAACACATACTGACACTTAAAGGGAGAGTAAACTAAAACATGAACCTTATGTGTTGGAAAGATCCATACCCGGACCACCAACACATACTGACACTTAAAGGGAGAGTAAACTCAAACATGAACCTTATGTGTTGGAAAGATCCATACCCGGACCACCAACACATACTGACACTTAAAGGTAGAGTAAACTCAAACAAGAGATTTATGTGTTGGAAAGATGCATACCCGGACCACCAACACATACTGACACTTTAACAAATGAAAAACGCCTAATTTTAGTGTTAATAAAAAAATGTGATTATTCCTGCTAGCTGGGGGCAGACATTTTCTTTTCTTTTCGAGGAGTCCGGTACAGCTAGCTTGGGGCAAAGTGACGTCAGCTCAGGAATGACCAAATCCTGTATGCAGTGTAAACAAAAGCAGTCATTTTCGACAAGGCTTTCTCTTTGATCAACTTGACTTGTAAAACAACATAAATGACGTGATAATATAAAAACTAGTTAGCTAAATATATTTCAAGTTGAATTAACCCACGATACCCAAGTGATAATGTTCTTTTCTTTGGGACTACGTAATTGGTCAGTTCTGTGGTTTTAGATGGGAAAGTCTACTTAATCAATAGTTTACAGAACTGTTTACAGTAATAAACCATGTCCACTTCTATTTAAGGGACGACAGGTAATATTACACAATACCAGTATGTATTTTTGTGTCTAGACAGCGCCAATTAATTGGCTTGTCTGGCAATCAGGAATCACAGGTAGAGGCAACTAACAGCATAGACCAATTAACTAAGAAAACACTCTGTGTATCATTTCAGTAGGTAGGTTAATGCATGAACAAAACATGATGCATTTATTTCCATTCCTACTCGAGACAGCGCAGAATGCGGTTGTGTTTTTCAAACGTCAAGGTTTCTCTCACCCCCACCCTTGGGGCTGTGCTGCACGAGCTTGGCAGCTTGGCCAAGTATCGTGTTGAACACAATGGGAGCACGGCTATTGTCACCTTGTATTATGGTGACAATAAACAGAAGAGATCGGGAAGTAGGAAGAGACGTCGTCCCACGACAGCTCAGGGGGGACCAAACCGGGCGACTCAACTGCCAGGGGCGGTCCCTCCTGCTTCAAAGAAGGAGACCGGCAGGGGCAGTTCAGGGGGAGCCAAAACCGGCAGCTCAACTGCCGGCGGCTGCCCGTTCTGTATAGCCGTCCCCCACTACTCAGAAGCAGCAGACACCAATCCACCGGCGTCTCCACGAGTTGTTGCAACAGCGGTTGCAGAGTGTGAAGCCAAGAAGAGGAAGGTGTCGGTCCAGGACTTGTCCGACACACAGCCCACGACTTGGCAGATCACATGCAACAAGCTTCCTGGACGGTACCGCGACTGTGTGAAGGGGGAGTTCACTGCGACCTCTCAGCTGCCAGGCCCCTTCGTCACCAAGAGCTGGAGACCAACACCAACTGGTCAAGGGCGGTACCAGTTCCAGTATGTCGAGGGAAGTCGCACCTACTACCTGATGTCGGAGCGGAACGGGATGTACCGGCAAGGCTTGCTGAAATCAGACATGGATAATCCAATCGTCCATCGGATTATCAAGCTGATACTTCCGGAAGACTACTCAGCAATACTTCGGGAAGAGTACTACATTGACCTGCCGCACTTCTTCCCGAAGTTCCGAGCCGATCATCCCATCAACTCCCCATGAGTTCCGCCACAGTTCAAATTTGTTTTTTTTGTGTGTTTTTTGTAAACAGTCCGACGCAGTTTATTTTGGCAGCCCGTCTAAATTGCTCAAATCACCTTGAAACCTTTTCGGACTTGTAGCACATTTTGGTCTTCTGTCTTTGACCTAACTACTAAATTCGTATTCCAAATTCCGCCCACCTCAAACTTATGCCCCCCCCCCCCCCCCGGCCTGGACCATAAGATCGGACTTTAAACTTTTAGACCTTCGTTCAAAATTTTATGTCGAAATTACTTCTTTTTTTTTAAATATTATTAAATAGTCCGATACTCTCTTCTTTCTCTTATTTATTTTTTGACTGTCCTTCTAAAATGCTCCAAATTATATCAATATTCGGCCGAGCAGTCAATTCAATTATTTTTGTCTTGTAACTTTTTTCTTTCTAATTTTAATCCTACTAATTTCTTTTACTAATTGCTATTTTCAAAATTCTGTCTATTTTCAACCCCCATCCCAAATCAGGCGTGTTATATCCATCTATCTAAGTTCTTTTTGACAGCCTGATCTAATCTAACGACCATATTTAATGAGTAGAATTTTCTTTATTAATTATATTAATAAATTTTAAAGGCCCACTATTTAATTTTTGGATGTGAATTTCAAAATTATCCCCTTGATTTTGTTCTGTCCCGGAGCAAGTCACTGGCTATCCAGAGGACAGGCCCCGGGACGGACATGCTCGAAACTCTAGTGGTATATGAGCATGTTAAAATTATGTGCACTCGCATTCATTTCGACTTGTTGTGTAGCCACTTGGACAATAGACTACTTTCACATTCCTATTGCGCATGCGTGCAAAGAGTAACGTCCCTTGACGAAATAGTCTCTATCACGGCTAATAATAAATTGGGGGGCGTGACAGACAGGTTTTTATGGGCGACTTGAGTAGCTTCGCAGGAGATGTTAAACTGTCGCAACTAACATGTACATATTTCGAATTAGATGCTATAATGGCCGAGAAAAACGGTCCGCTGAAATTTACAGCGGAATGGTTCAAATTAAAAAACAGTGCAACAACTTGGACAAAGTCTCTGCGACTTGTATCCGATGGTTTTCATAACGCCAGATTAAAATTCTCTCGTAAAAAGTATAAACAAAACATTTGACAGATTCCATAGGTTATGGCATCGACAGGTTATGGCATCGATCAATATATATATTAGAGAGAGAGAGAGAGAGAGAGAGAGAGAGAGAGAGAGAGAGAGAGAGAGAGAGAGAGAGAGAGAGAGAGAGAGAGAGAGATACATATACATACATTACACACACACATATCAGAATGTGTTTTGTTGCATTTTTCTTAGTGTCTATCTAATTGAGAAAAGTAAAAAAAAAAAAAGAGATTTTATGCTGTTACATGTATATCCATAAAGTGGGAATTTAAAAAAGGGGGATTTGGGGGTGGGTGGGGGGTGGGTGAAGGTAGGTGCCGTTCTGTTTACCCATACACACGTTTTTATACAGTGTCAACACGAACGCATTGAGTATTATACAAAATATATTTATTTTCTTTACTGTTAATGTGTTTTCCACCATATCTAAATATATAAAATACTAGACGGACCTGTGTAGGAACGTCTTGTACCGAGCCGTCATCACTCTCTATATATTTATATATCATTATTATTATTATTTAAGGAGTGTAGGAGTGTTTGTTATTTCTTTTACGTTCATCGGAGTATGAACAAAAGAAATCATCCGTAAACTGTGTAAATCGGCAAAGCCGTTTTCACATAAGTGTGCGGATGATTTTTTTTGTTCATACCAAGATGAACGTAAAAGAAATAACAGACAATACTTATAATTAAATTAGAAAAGATACTGAGTAATAATAACATTAAAAGTTCATATATATATATATATATATATATATATATATATATATATATATATATATATATATATATATATATATTCTATTGAGTATTGTCCGAAATATATATATATATTTTCTGTATATATACAAAATATATATTTATTTTATTTTATTTACTGTTTACTACCATATCTAAGTAGAGAATACTAGACCGCCCTGTATAGGAACGTTCTGTACAGAGCCGTCCTAACTACATATATTTTTTATATATTTAGACACGCACACATTATCTATTTTATTGAGTATAATCCGAAATATACATATATTTTCTTTATATACAAAATATATATTTATTTTCTTTACTGTTAATGTGTTTTCCACCATATCTAAGTATACTAGACCGCCCTGTGTAGGAAACGTCCTGTACAGAACCGGTAAGGTTTTGGTCCCTTATCACTAAAGCCTTATGCGTTCACTGGCTTCCCTCCTACAAAATGTGCCGAACAAACCCTTGTACTTGCATTAACATTAAAATCGTTTTCTACGTGAAATGATTACCCACATACGTTTCCGATATCCATCGGCTGGATATCGATGGAAGGATAACGAATTTCCCGGACATATGCGATTGGATCAGTTAATAATTGAACAATGGTCGTGGCCTCCCATTGCTTTTGCCCCCCGATTTGCAGATAGGTCTATTTTGGCGAAATCTCACGGTTTGCGTCCTCGAGTAACTCCGCAACGGGCACATGTGCAGTGGAATGAGAAAGACGTCTATTGTGGTTTATTTTGTATTGAAACATAATATATACTTATTGCTGGCTTATTGGGATGTATATTATTACAGAACATGACCATTTTATCATCTCACAAAAACCAGGTAGATTTATTTGTCTAGTTCTAAGACTCATTCCTGATGTTACGCGTTAAAATTTTACGTAACCACCATGGAAAAAAATGGCTGCGCCCATTATATCTAATAGCCATCACATTTAACCATTTTATTAATTAAATATAATAATATACTTGTTGATATTAAGCAATAATGTGCATTATATATCATTGAATATGCATACCAGTCCAAAAAGCCTTGCTTAAGCATTCCTTTAAAGATAGTAATGACAGTTAAAGCAATATACGGTACATTACTGTTTGTTTAAAAAGACTAGTACTGAGAAATAACAATGATTTAAGAAATCTGTTGCCTGGTTCTTACTCTGGGAACTTTAAATCTCCGACCAGAAGCTAAAACATGTGATGGGTCATATATATATATATATATATATATATATATATATATATATATATATATATATATATATATATATATATATATAATATATATAGTCCAGCAAGACTCGAGTCCGTTCACAAGACTTGAGTACCCGTACAAGGTGAAATATAATGATCAACTATAATACAATGGATAAATGTAACACAATAATTTCAGCAGTAGATAATCAACGATATAAGTTACACAATAATTATATTATCATGCACTGGTTTTACTTTTTAAACTGGCCATCCGTCCGTCATAAAACTGAATACATCAAAGGGTTTCTAAATGCAAAATAATGGCATGATTTGGCATCCACATACAGCACTGGAATTAAGATGCATAATGCTATTTTACTTTATTCCTTAGTTTCATTATTATATAGTGTAAGTGTTGTATACTCGGGTCCGGGTCGAGTTTGACACTCGAGTACCCCGAGTCCAATAATGCAAAATGTGCCTTGGTGGTTGTCCTGTGGACTAGTAAAAATTTTCACTAAAGTTTTATTTTTAGCAATCACAAACATCATCCTGTGATACTTGAATAAAATAAATCATTTATTTGGACAAGTGAAAATATTGGTGGACAAGTAGATTTCTAGATGTATTTGTTTGGTGGACTTAGCAAAAAATACTGCTTATTTCTATCACCGACTTTAACTAGTTGTTGTTCAGTCAAGTATATATTGTGCTTTGGTAGAATGTTTAAAACTTTTATGAAATCAATAAAATCACACTGTATAGTTTTATTACCATGAACCAGGCCAGGAAGTAAACTGCAAACACTTTCAATACTATTGTGACTTTTGACTGATCATATTGCAAACATACCAATAGAAATACTTTAGATACCATTTATCCCACAACTTTTAAAAAATGTATTTCAGGCAAGGACTCCACCATCCCACCCAAAATTGCTTATGAAAAAACAGGAAAGGAAGAAAAATAAACAGAGCTCTAGGCTGAACTGGTTAGATATATCTGGGCTTGACCTGGGGTATTTTGACTGGCAAAATCCACTTTAGGCTACCAGATTCCAAAAGCTGGTGGTTCAATGGGCTACTTATGTATGGGTCCATAGAAAATGGGGTGGGGTGGGGAGGGCTGAAATGTACATTTTCTTTGTCTATCTCCATTTTGGCAGCCTAATCTTTGCCCAAGTTAAATGCAAATGCTGAATCTGAATAGCAACAAATTAACATTACTGTCAAAAAGATAAATACAAATCATATGGATTACAAACTAATGGTGAAAAGGTTTCAGGCCAGCTCATTTTGCCCGAATATCTCTATAGTTTTTGCCCAAATTTGAGAATTTCCTTTAACCCTGAGGCTGCCCGTCTCGTATGCTTATGTCTTTCTCCATATAAAATATGGTTTAAAATGTGGCTTGTGCCACACACACACACCCACCCCCCCCCCCCCCCCCCCCCACAAAACACACACTCCCGATAGTTCCTACAGGCCTGCCACTTTAGTTTTCCACCTGTAAAGCATTACCATGTGACATGTCTAGTCAAAACAGACATTAAATTTGCCAGTTGCTAGCCATTTATTTATTTAAATAGTTATTATTGAGATATTCTTACTTTTAAGTATGGATATATCCCTTCCAAGTTCCATACGTTCAACTTTGTAGCGGTTTCTGCATCCTTGTGCAGTAGTTCACTTTGTTCAGATCACAAGTTTACTTGATAAAGTCTGGAGTTTTTTAATCAGCTTACTCTGATAATAACAGTAGATTAATTACCCTAAACGGCATTCAACTTGACTCAATGACTGTCCAAATCAGTCATACAAAAATGGGTGGTTACTACCTATGTAGGCCTATGTGACGAATGTCAGTGACTTAAGTCAGTTGACTCAGAGTCAGTGTCACTGTTAAATGCAAAATGCAAGGGGTAACTGATCATGATTCAATTATTTATGCCATCATGACTCATCTATAAAACTATGCACAAATTATAAATTTGATTAAAGTTAAAGTGTTTAAAATGAACAACATTTAAACACTTGATGTATGTACAAGTTTACGAAAATAACACAGTGAAAACAGCTCTATAAAGAGACCCATCGATTTAATTAAGCTGGAACAGGAAATAGAACGACACGCGTGCGCAGTTTGCACCACGTGTTGAAACATGGCGGTGGCTTGTCCAGTTGCTTTCTCCACAAATGGGGAGTTTCTAGCGTATTCTGGTCCAGACGGGGTGCTTAAAATATGGGATGCATCAACAGGTCAAGTAAAGCAAGAATATACACCGAGTTCTCATCTCTCAGCTACCTGTAGTTGTCTGTCATGGGGTCCAGGTCGACATTTTTCTGTAAGTGCGTTATCTTGAGACTGAAACATTAAAAGGACCTTGCAAGCCTTGGAAAGGGCCATTTAAAAAGAGATACTTTAATGAGTGTACATTAGAAACTACGCTGGGATGGAGGGTGGTTTAATGCAAGCCTACGCTTTGAAAAACATACTTAAATTTTAATTTAAAAAACCAAAAAAAAAACTGGCCTAGCCAGAGTGCCTTGCAAGTTGCAGTGGGACATGTGGCCAGTTTATAAACTTCTTTAACTTCAGAACCAGGCACATGATTCTTATTTTTTCCACCTAACAATTTTTTTTAGAATTAGTGCACTGTAGGATTGGGTAAACAATGCCTTTTAATTTTTTTATTTTTTTTTATAAAACTGTTTTATATTTCATAATCCAATATCGATATATTTTGCTTTTAAATAATTAGACATTTTGAATATTTTGCTTTAAATTTTCTCTACAAGAGTGCTTTTGGAGGAAATGTAGCACAGAAGACAGAATGTGTCCTTATTTGACTAGAGGTTCATTTTATTTCGTAGAGGTTCGGTTTATTCCATCAAAAGTTCCATTCCAGTGAGCTTTATAAAGGCACATCTTCCATATTTTCCACCATAATTAAAAAAACCGAACAAATTTGTTAAGAGTTTGTTATATGCATTACCTTTTAAAACATTTTGTTCAATAAAACCAACAAATTTATATTTTGAAATCCAGTACTTATCGCTATGTTTTGCCTTTGAAAAATTCTACATTTTTAATATTCCGTTTCAAATTTCCTCCACAAAGAGTGCTTTTGTTGGTGCATTTTTGGAGGAAATATAGCACAGAAGACATAATGAAGTATTATGGGCCTAAAGCTTCATTTTATTCCGTAGATTTTTCAGGGCTAGCTCTGGCACTCACCAGATTTACCATTTGTGAATTTTAAAACTGGTGAATTTTATTTTATTTTGATAATAATTTCATGAATTAACTGATATTTTGTTACAAAATAATTGGGTATCCATGAAATTTGGAAGATAGATAATTTGGCAACATTTTCTGCCGATCTATAGCTAGCCCTGTGCAGTTTGATTCATTCCGTCAAAATACACCCTGTGAGATTTTGTAGTGTTAAATTTTGTTGATCCACTGAATGGTCGAGTGGTTGGAGCATTTGTCTACATTCTCGATAGTCAAGAGTTCGAATCCATACCTTAAGTTAGCACTGTGTCGTTTATAGTGTTTAATGCAATATTCATTTGATATCGGTAATTCAATACCCCAAGGGGTGCAACAATACAGTCAAAACTGTATTGCGATATAAGAAACCGTATTACGATATTAGAAACCGTATTGCAATATAGTTGATGATAATAAAATGTTCTTTCTTTTTAATGAAAGCAGAAGGCATAACCTTTTTAATGATCTTTATTAGATTCAGCTGTCATCATTTATTTTTAAAACATCAAACAGCGTTTCTTTGATGGTCATTTGCTAAATAATTGTTGCACATATTTTTTGTGCATAAAACTTAATATAGCTAGTTTGAGTGAAATAAGTAATACTAAGTATATAAATCAAAATATTTGTAATATTGATTCCATCATAGACCTAAATGATTATATAAACCACAACATTTAATGTTGGTCATTTTTATTTTTTTAACACAATACTAGTCTACTAGAACATCGGTGTGACGGTGTCAAACTATTTATAAATTGTCACATTCAGAAATCCTTATCAGGCTTTTCGTTGCTGTTCACTTGACACAAAAATGTATATATTGAGTTGCAATGTTTCGGCATATCGACCGAACCAGAGGTTATTGGCCGAGGTGTTTTGAACGATCGGCCAAGTATTCCGAGTTCAGGGTAAAGAAGCGAAGTGCGATTCTCACTTGTTGGTTTATTTCTTTGAAGATGATAGCCGTAGCCATATATTCCAACGTAAAAAATAAATTAATAATAATGTGTAAGTAATAAAACACTTATTTGTAATTATCATTAACTGGTTATTTTTATTGGACTTTTAACACATTTTATTTAGAAGTTAGAACCAAATAAAACCCAGGGAATAAAATTTGGCACTAACGATTTTGTCGTTTGTCTATCGGTTATGCAAAACCAATATCGACACGAACGACAGATCGTTTGTACAAAAACTATAATCGCTCGTCAGAAAATGACGTGTTTTGGCTAATATAACTATTTTTGGAATAAAATAATAAGAGAACGGACTTAGCATTGCATGCAGGGTTTCTGCCAGAGGGTAAAACGGGTATGGCACCATACCCACATTTTTTGGCAGATTTAATTTTTTGACAAAAATAGTTATTCTTATAATTACTGTATGATTTTCTTAACCCCAACACTAAACGTAACCCATTTCCTTTCTTGGGGAGGCCCTCCATATCCTCTGTTGACTGTGGTTGCATTCAATTCCATAGCACCATACCCAAAAATGTCTTTCTGGCAGAAACACTGGCAGGTGTGAGAAAAAACCCCAATGTAACAATGCAATCTGGACCGGACCGTTTATTTGGGGAATCCCCCCTTTTTTAAAAAATTTTTTTTTATATTATACATCATATTGGCTTTTGATTTACAAATGATGTCACGACTTATTAACCTTCTGACTACTGCAGGCGAGATATCTCGCCCGAGGTCACGTCAGTCGATACACTGTATACAGTGCATTCCCCAATTCATATTTCCCGCCGTTTTGCACACGACACTCACCAGAAACGGACATATAATTAAAGAAAAAAGATTTTTTTTCAAAATGGTAGTTTTTGTTTTGATTTTTTCAATTGAAAATACCTTGAAATTTTGAGTTCAAAAAGTGGTTTTCGGCAAGTATTTTCGCTTGACAACAATGGCGGCACGTCGCGGTAATTTTCAGGGATCGATAACTGATTGTAACAGCTAATTTGATAATAAATTTGATCGTTTTACCAACAACGAAAATTACCAAATATTGCAATATGAATCGTAGTTCGGGTTTAAAAAAAAATTCTGGTCAGAAAACCACTGTTATCGGGAATAATGGACATAAATACTGGACAGCTGGCCACAAATGCCCGTAAGTAAACGCAACTTTTTAGATTTTTTGCCTAATTTTAATCACCATTAGCCGATCTAAAATAATAAAAAATTACAAAAAAAGACACAAAAATAATACTTAACGATTCATATATGAACTTTATTTCATGTATTTATGAAACATTTAAGTGAATATATGTGAGTAAAAATTATAAACTTGTACCCACTCAATGTGGTTTTTGTTAAAAATTAATCCAGTAGTCTAAAGGTTAAGAGCTGTATTCATAATATCTGACACTTCGGTACGTTATGCTAAAACTGAGCTCATGAAAGGAGCATTGAACAGCGGTTTAAAATACATTGTTGATATATATATATATATATTAAAGGTATGTAATAAATACAGAACCTCACATACGTTATTTTCGCTTCCTATTTATTGCACACGTTTATTGTGAGCAAGAACATAACACTAAGTAAATATTCTAGCGCACAATAAACTCGTGCAATAAATAGGAAGCGAAAAAAACAGTATGTGAAGTTCTGTATATTTTTTTTGGGGGGGGGAGTCGGTGTGCGGAAGTCATTCCGTAGTAAAACATTTCTACTTGTATGCATACTGTTACATAAGTCAGTCCCTTTTGGGGAGTTAAAATTATTTTATGCTTTTCTTTCAGTCTGCTTCATCAAGAAAGAAAAAGAAGAGGAAGTCTGGAGGTGCAAGCGAAATTGGAGAACTCGACTTGATAGCAGTGGGAACTACGAATGGCAGCATTCTCCTTTACAGTGTGGTGAAAGGAGAACTCCAGACACAGCTGGTACGCTTTCTTTTATTGAGGAGTTTGGTTAGGGTGTAGCTTAGTGATCAAGTGTGGTCATTTCAGTTTTATTATACGCCCGTCTATGATGGGTCGTATGTCTTAAGTTTCTTAATGTGGGAGTAACGAAACGTTCACAGTGGGCATTTTCTTAGTCTATGCAACAGTATTTTAATTTGCAAAAGTTTTCCAAAATGGCTGACCAAAACAACAAAAATGCTCGACTTTGTATTATTGTCAAATAGTCCGCTGACAGTACAAATAAGTGATTAGTACCTTTCAAAAACAAAAATGCATGACTTTTTTCATTAAACGGTTACCAAGGTAACAAAACATTTAGAATAGTCGATATAATGACTAAAGTGATGCACACATTTTAATTATTTTTAGAGCACAACTAATTAGTTCCTTAGTTCCTAAGCATTTTAACAGTTTTGTGTAAAAAGCCAAAATCAAAACAAAAAGTTTGGCAGCCAGTTTTGTTGTATGTATCAAACAGACCAAAAAAAAGACTGATATTGAATATAATAACAGAGTTTTTATCAAAGTTTTTGTACTCGCCGAAGTCTGTTTCCTTTGATGGGGGTGTCAGGATAGAAAATTTAGTTAAATGGTACAGTTTATTCTGTTAATTGGCATCTTCTTTGAATGGACTTGAAACTATTGATCGGCACTGGTAGGGTTTCTGCCAGAGGGTAAAATGGGTATGGCACCATATCTAATTTTTTTGGCAGATTAGATTTTTTTTAAGTCGACTGCAGTTGCATTCGGCACACACATTGTAAATATTCAATTTCTTAGCGCCATACCCAAAATATTTCTGGCAGAAACACTGATGGCGGATTAGCTGTCCAAGTAGATGTCTTGTAAAATTACCAAACACCAATTAACACAAGAATATGACCCGAAGACTGGTCCTGAGTAAGTGATTTACCGATCATAATGATTAGGTATGCTTGAGATATTGTTAAACAAGTTGTTTGCAAGAGGTGATCGACTGCCACACTCGTACTTGTGGTAATTGTTTTTCTAAAGCACTTAAAATCAAGGCATAGCAGCAATTGATGTAGATTGGGAGTTTACCGACAGTGTTGTTTTGCTGCTTCATAAAAATTATTGCCATCAATTGCAGGTTGCAGGAAGATTTTATGTTTCTTTGTTGCAAAAGTTATGGGTTTAAATTTGCTGAAGATAGTAAGCATTTTACCTATGCCTATGTCATTAAACACATTCCTTTCCTTTTATGTTGAGGTTTAACGTTTTGCAGTATTACAGTGAATACTATGAACAAGTTTGTGCAATTTGTGAAGGATGTTTTGTTGAGGATATTTTTACTAAACCGTCTCAAAGATTTCCCCACGATTTTGTTTTTGATTTTTTTTTCTTTCAAAATAAAAAAACAAATATAAAACAAGTGAAGATAGCCTGCAGTTAGTTTGATATGATATGTTGTATGTTTAGTTTTTGTCCTGACAATCAGTTTGATATAATATGCTGTATGTTTTGATTTTGTCTCGACAATCAGGTGGATCATACAGACACTGTTAACGGAATATGCTGGTACCCAGATGGTGAAATTCTTTACAGTTGTTCCAGTGACCACCATGTTGCAGAATGGGACGTAATGTCAAATAAAGTTAAACAGTAAGTTATAGTAAAGAATTCATCAGGTTTTGTCATATTTTCAATCTTTATGCAACAATGGTTTTTATTAATTTCTGGCACATTCCGTATATTTGTACAGCCAGGAGATCTACTGTGTAATAGATTGTTTAACATGACATATTTCATTAAATAGTTTTCATTTAAATTTTAACATGAATGCAACAAAGATATAAATATAAATACTATTGTACTATTTAATAGGTTGTTAACACAAAAATAGTTTAAGATATATATGCATTGGGACTGAATATTAAAAAAAAAAATTCCATCAGATTAAGTCTTTGTTAGTGATATTTTGCATTCTAAGTTTGCTGCATTTGTCTGTCAGTGGTGATTGCAGTGAAGACGAATGCTAGAGAAATGAGCATGGCATAACTTCTCGACATACTCATTTGGTGTCTGGATCTAAAACATGCTAACATTTTTGGCATATTTAGAATTTCTGTAAACCCTACATGTGTTTGTTTTATACTACCTAGAATGTATTTCTACACTACAGTCAAACCTGTCTTAAGCGGTCACGCAAGGGAGTAAATAAAAGTGTCCGTTTAAGCTTAAGATAGGTGGCCGCTAAGTACAGGTTGCCACATATATAGTCTTTAAAATATTTGTTGTTGTTTTTTGTTTTACCGTCTGTAGTGCTAATCAACGGATGTGTGCTTCACACTTTTGACATGTCATCTCCTGTGTATTAAATTAATCGTTCTCAACAAGTTTGTTTTCTTTTTCCATTTATTTATTTAATTCCTACTTCATGCGGTGTATTGTCATAGTAAGTAAACCTACAAATGTCAAGCGTAGCCTGCCCAGAGGCAATTAGATGCATTCCCAAGTCCGACTTTCTTAACTGATATACAGTAGAGATGTCGGGACTGAATGGGTACTAGTATTCCTGGTGTGAAGATCGGCTATTTGCTGCACCTTATCCCTGCTGTTACAATATCCCTTTTCATATACTGTGAAATACTTCATTTTCGCGGGATCAAATTTTCGTGATTTAATGAAAATGGGTCCATTCGCGAACATTTATTTTCGTGAGTCTCCCAACCCCCATCAATAAAAAAAACCCGAAGTACAGATGTCAATAATTTTGTTTTAAAACGGAACTTAGTTTTTTCGGTTGTTACGCTAATCTGTAGAACTAATCCTACATGTACACACGAGTGCTATACACATAAAACAATAGTTTTCCTGCTTTAACCGATCAAGACTTTATTCTCCTTGTAATTGTTATAAAAACAAAAACCGATAACAAACGAAACGAAATTTGAAGGCACAAGCTACTAGTACTCAGTAACTTAAGTTTGATTGAAACAATATTTATTGCCGTCAAAATACTAGTTCAAAACGGTTTGTGATTGGCTAACAGGCCAAAAATATATATAAGATTGTGAAACATCTGAACATAGTCCAGACCAGATATTTTCACTTCCACATTTTTAATATACTGTGATAATGCATGTTTACTTCCGTCGTTGAACACGTGTAGAGTCTGTCCGATGAACTGATCGCTAGCACATGCAAAGGAAAACAGCATAAAGCTTTTTAGTGTTAGTATTGTTTTATTATCATGTATGTACATACAATCGTGTTCTTGATTTAAAGTTTTAAACAGCTTTTGTGTTTTGGTTTGTTCCGTGACAGGAGGGAGCACCGCTTTGTTACTACTAGCCTCGTACATCGGAAACTAATGTGGTATAGTTGAACGAGACTACATATTTTATTATTTTTTTGTCGGCCTTTATAAAAAGTTTATTTTCGTGTGGAATATATTTTCACGAATTTCATTCACACGCGAAAATAAATTCCACTCGAAAATAAAGTAGTATACAATAATAGACAGGTGATCGCTTATTACAGCTGCATTTACATTATAAATCGTTTGGGAGGAGAAAACGTGACCGCTTAAGGCAGGTGACCGCTGAGTACAGGTGGCCGCTAGGACAGGTTTGACTGTATTTAAAACAATTGTTTGTTATCACTTTGTAGCTTCGAATGATAATTTAATAAATTTTAGCCCAATTAATTAATTTATTTTTTAAATTATAGCTGTAAGAGTAGATTTTGTATTATATTACACGTTTGACCCATTTTAAAGTATTTCATGATTTTTAAGATGCATGACTCCAGATCATCAGAACTTGTTTTTGGTAATCATGGTAATTTTGCATTATGCTACTTTATATAGGATAGTGGATTTTTGTTCTGTGATTTTGTAGACACTGAACTGAAAATTATAATTTCTATAAAATCTGGAAACCTGTGATGCAATTATGTAATTAGTTATCAAATTAGTTTACATGTTTATCTCATGTCATGTCTTGTTTGTGTTGTAGAAAATGGAAAGTGGATCGAGGACCAGTCTATTCTGTTTGTCTGTGTTCAAAAACATTGTTGCTCACTGCAAGCAGATCAATAAAATTATGGAACAGACACAACCGACAGTTATTACAGGTGATGATTACAAGGCTTTACAAGTATTCTTTAATAAAAAAAATACAATATTATTTCTACAGGGTTTGCATGGGAAACTTGGAAAGTCATGGAATTTGAGATTTAAAAATCCAGGTCTGGAAAACTTAGATTTTCAATAAAAATTCATAGAAAATCATAATAATGCTTCCGCCTCTGTCTCCACCCAGAAAAAAAAAAGACACCTGTGAATAAAACTAATAAAATGTATAATTCTTAAATTGGTAAATCTGATCGTTGTCTAGAAGCACAAGTCCTGAACTGGTTCCAGTTAGAATTGGTCAATTGACCTGTATTTGTCTCCCTACTATTACAGCATTACGTTGCAAGTGTAATGCATACAGTTAATTAGTTGTACGACTGCTATTGTAATGCTTTTATGACATTTCATTGCACGCCTAATGCATACAACTGGGAAACTGTTCTTTGCCGCCTAAGGCCCAAAACACACTGAAACTGTGCCTGAGTCTGGGATTGTGAGTATGGTACCAGTCGAAAATGGCGCGAACAACAAATCTGGCAACAGACGACATAGCACATGCGCTATGTTTTTCACATTGACAGACTGGCAGCTGCAGCCTGTGCTAGCCATATTTTAATTTATTTTTCTTAATGAACAACAGAAAATGTATATACTTTAAATCATGAAATTAATGCGTCATAATATTATTGCGTCCGTACATGAGTGAACAAAAATGCTTATTTTTATTAATGCGTCGGGCAAAAGTCCACATCACATAAAAAAAAAACCCAGTTGTGTTCTTATTATATTGTTTGGGCTTCATCTTTCATGTTAAAAGAAGTCGGTAGTTGTTTTGACAGCTACTATATAATCTGAAGCTAATCGCATGGTAGGTCGACCAGGAAGCCCTAATTACTTAAAGTAGTGTAATTAGTATAACTACACCTTATTGTTAAGGGTATGCCTCGCACTTTTGTGTGGTGATTGCTTCTAATTAATCCACCAGTAGGAATAAAAGGGAAACGGGTCGCTATTGCAGGGCACAATATTTCACGCGAACGCAGACGTATTATTCTAACAAATGTTTTAGACTGATTTTATACACTTGATGCGCAGCACAGGAATAGACGTTAACAAATGCGATATATTGCAACAGTGACAACTTGCGACCAGTCTAACTTAAAATGGCATGTATAGAGTCGAGCCAAATGGTTTGAAGAAATATGCACGGATTGTTGGTTGCGGTTATATAATTTTCTACTGTTTCATTTTTAAAGGAATATATTTAGTAAAAAAAATTGTTGATGATAATTTTACAAATGTTCAAAACAGTTTAAATGTATACAGTAATCCAGAAGTGTAAGAAAATTTGAAAAATACTCACATCGCAAAATGAACTTTTTAAAAACAAAACATTTGGAACATCACTGTATTATATAACCGCTATGATATTCCAGGCAAGTGAAAATAGAATGGCAACATCGAAACGAAAGAAAGATTCTTGAAGTATTCACAAAACGACATTTAACAAAAATAGTTTTTGTATTTTGTTTCATCTTTATATTATAAAAGTTTTAATTTATTTAGAAGTATTATAGTAAAATCCTGAACATTTTTTGTATTGGGAATGAGACTAAACAAAATGCGTCACGTTATTATTGCGTCGATGTCTTCGCGGCATTTTTCGCATTAATTACTTGCTCGCATTAATTTCATGATTTACAGTATATATATATATATATATCAATCAGAGTAGGATGCTGTTAATTATTGTAAATATATGAGTGCAGTTAATATATATATATATATATATATTGAAAACAGTTATGTCAAAATACATGGTATATCTGGCAGACCCAGCGTTGGTGTGTTTTGGGCCTAAACTGATTTTAGTAGTAGTGATACTGTTTTAATACAAATATCCGCATTAAACGATAATCATATGGTCACGGAATTGTTATTTGAGTTACGGAAAATCAAATTGAAAAAGTGTACAAACACTGTTTTTAATTTTTAATAAGATGTGTGATATTGATAATGTACATTTAAAGTTTACAGATGTTCTCATCAAAGACTTGCATGTAGTTTGTTAAGACTAGCTTGTGGTAGATGTTCTTATAAATGTGGAAAAAAATTGACTCTAAATTTTATTTTTAAATTCCAAACCTACTACAACCCAACCTTCCCACCCCTGAAAGAAAATTTTAAAAACCCAACTGAATGACAGGTCAAGGCGAAATGCATTCATTTTGAAAAACTTCATTTACATAATACGTACAGAAACTATTCATCAGTTCACATTGCAGGGCTCAGGATCAATCCGTCCTCAATGGACATGGGTTTTCTTTGTACTGGTACCTCTATGATCTGTCCCCGTCGGTGGGCACATTGGTCTATTTCTTGTTCCAGCCAGTGCACCACAACTGGTATATCAAAGGCCGTGGTATGTACTACCCTGTCTGTGGGATGATGCATATAAAAGATCCCTTGCTGCTAATCGAGAAGAGTAGCCCATGAAGTGGCTATATCTGTGTGGTCCTTAAACATATGTCTGACGCCATATAACCGTAAATAAAATGTGTTTAGTGCGTTGTTAAAAAAAACATTTCTTTCTTTCTATGATCTTTGTATGTGTCGTCTTGTCTATAGAAAAGTGCATATGAACATCACTTGCTTCTTGATTGGTAGGAATAGCTTATCTAGCAACAATAAGTTTCTTTCTTTCTGTCGACAAAATAGCCATATGTTAGACTTAATAGCTGGGCCCAGTTGAAAGCATAATTAAATTAACTCGGAGTTAGTCTTAAAGCCGCACACCCTAGTTCCATCCAGCGAAAATAAATTATAATTTGGTTAATCTACAAACCTGTAACACACTTAGATCACGTTTTTATCAAATGGAGTGAAAAAGCGGGTTTTATATCGATAAATACCATGGGAATCCCCATGTCCCAATTGCTTGAAATAATTTTGAAAGTTAGTATTCTGATGTCACTGGTAGATGTCGCTCAAAGCACAACAATGCCTACGTCACAACAACTTTAGGGTGCGTTCGTTTCATGTCTCCTGGACATGTTCCAACTGTTCTGTCCTGGTTGTATCCCTAGAGGCACTGATTTTCCGGAATCGCGGAAATACCTATCTGAAACGGAATTCCCGATTTTTTTCCAAAACATTATTTAACTTTAAATAGCGCATTTGATTAATTAAAAATTATTTTTCGAACTAGAAACTATGGACACCGACATCTGCCTGTGCTACGCTACGACACTAGTACCTTTGTATGTTACGCCAAATGTAGAGTATCTAGACGTTTTACCAGTCGTGTTTTCTTCACTTATTCCCGGCGATTTAACAGGAAAAACCGAACGTTGTGAGCTAAAATTGTCCGATATTTACTCAAGTGAAAGAAATGTTATGTTTGCTTATTAATTTTTAACATTTGCGGCATTGCCATATTTCCGATCTCACAAAGGAATGCAGTAATTGCATATTGTATGCCAGGCTTTGTTCAAAATAAATTATACACGGGAAGTGGTTTATAGTGTGATCGTTTGTAATTATTTTCCCGATCATATCATAAAGAAAACCGAAAATGTCCGAAGTCTGTGTCGTGGCGTATTCGTGTTTAAATTTAAACCAAAAATAAATACAAACTATACTGACATGTTTTACCTCATTGCATATTTATTTTACACCAGCAATTAATTGCGCGGGGTGTGTGTGTGTGTGTGTGCGCGCGCGCGCGCAACAAAAACAGAATTTGTTTAATACTGAAACGGAAAAACCCCATTATGAAACGGAAAAGGGAAAAATCTGAAACGGAAAATCTGTGCCTCTATATCCCCTCTCCAGATATCGTAAGACTTAGCAAAATTATTTGTTTAAGGGTTTGTAACGTTTTGTATTGAGACACTTACTTGTCTGAACTTTATTGTTACTGAAAATGTTCACGAACTGTGAAGAAAAATCTCACAAATGAACAACAAATCGGATGTTGATTGCGCGAACCGTGCACGAGAAAACAAACCGAACCAAAATGATAACGGTCACGTGATATACCAACGTCTGTGACATTGAAATGGAAATATCCCCTCTAAAAATAGATTGGACCTCGCTTGCTTAACGTTTTTTTCTCGACAACACATTTTGTGAAAAAATTTAAAAAATGCATTTCGTGGTTTTACAAACATCAGGATTACCAAAAAGCACTTCAGGTGAATGGAAATGTGTATTCTAAATAATAAAATGTAAGTAAAGTGCAATTTTATTTGTGAAAAATGGGGTTTAATAGCGAAAAACAATGCCATAATGGTTAACAAATAAACGTAACTAGGGTGTGTCCCTTTAATATTTTCCTTTTAATTATTTTTGCACAAATACAAAATTAATTTTAGATTTGATTAGCTTCAACAATTTGGTTTTGAAAATTTCTGTTAACCACTGTAACGGTAACTATCATTTGAACAATTGAACCCTGTCGGTAACAATGTGCTGAGGTGTTGTTAAACAAATATTCCTTTCTTTCCTGGCTTCTAAGCGTATGTCCCACCTCAGTGCCACTTTTTCAGTGTACTGATCAGCACTGTTACTTGGCTACTATTTAATGAATGTTTAACGACACTCCAGCACAAAAATACACATTGCCTATTAGGTGTTACATGCTAATTATTAATGCATTCCAAGTTTACTGCATTTGTCTGTCAATGATGTTTGCAGTTCATCTGAATGCTAAAGAAATGAGCATGATACGACATCAGGACTGACTGATGTGTTGTGTTCTGAATATAAAACATGCTTACATTTGTCCTGTTGACTGCTTATTCCAGGTAAAAATAACTATGGTTTCACTGCATATTCCAGGCACTGAATTTGGGATTCCATCTCATAATCTTGTATTTCTGACCCAAATTCTGGGATTCGTGAATGATGGAATCATCCTAAATTTTCAGCCTGGAATTCTCATTGTATGATTTAAACACCTAAGCACAACATTGTGAACAGTTTTTTCTTTTCTTGACCTCATTTTTCCCTATTACATCGGCTGTTGGGATGTTAAGATACTATAAATTAAGATATTAACTGAGCAAGTTATTGATGAATGTGAATGATGCATTGGTACAGTAATTTCTAGAAGCATGATCTTACACCATGAAAAGCCCACCCCAATTAAGAGCAAGTAGTTTATAAAGGTAAAAATTGCATACAAACAAAACTAAACAGAAGTACATTATGAACAAGTGAAAAAATGGATCAGTAGCTATTGGTGTTAAGAATAAGTGGATACACTACTTTAGCTCTTGTCTCGTCATTTTTGTGGTGCTTAGAGTAAGAAGTGGAGGAATTCACTACAAGCTGACCCAAGTATAGCTAGTTTCTATTTGTGTTGACAAAATAAATGCCATCTTGCAGTAATCCAACCAGTGCACCACAACTGATCAAAGGCCGTGGTATGTGCTTTCCTGTCTGTGGGAAAGTGCATATAAAAGATCCCTTGCTGCATTAGGAAAAATGTAGCAGATTTCCTCTGATGACTACGTGTCAGAATTACCAAATGTTTGGCATCCAGTCGCCAATGATTAATTAATCAGTGTGCTCCAATGGTGTCATTAAACAAAACGAACCATTATCTTCCAGAAATCAGAAGACTTGATATGTGATATATGATGTCTTTGAATAGAACCACTGAAAAGAAACCACTTAAAACAAAACAAAATTTAGTCTGTTTGGATCAAGGTACAACAAACATACATAAATAGATTGATTATTTATGAAAATTGTCTTGATGACTATGAAGACTATGGTTTGCTGCTTTTAAAATGCATTCCAAGTTTACTGCATTTGTCTGTCAATGGTGTTTGCAGTTCATCTGAATGCTAAAGAAATCGGCATGATACGACGACAGGACTGACTGATGTGTTGCGTTCTGAATATAAAACCTGCTTACATTGGTAATCTTATAATATATTTAGGATGATAATGTGGGAATATTTTGTTCAGTACCATGGCACGAGTTGCTGCATAAGTTTCAGAGATCATGACACAATGTTAAAACTTTATTAATCAATTTTCAATTAATAGGAATATTGCTGACATTTTGATAACAAAAAGTCCCCGTTTGTTGTTACAGATCAATGCCCTATAGATAAGAAAAGTACATTCATTTAGATGTTAATATTCATTTGCCCATGGAAATTTTGTCTTAAATTATGAAAGCTGTTCGGCTGCAGATACATAGCATTTCCAGCTATTTTAACTAGACAGTATTTTACTTAGCACTTGCTCTACCCTACATGGACTTCAGTGCCATGCAGATTGTAAAATAGTGCTATATTAACTGGTATAATCACATTTCTGGTTTCTTCAGTACTCTGGATTCTGGACTACATTTGTACTACAAGGCTATTTAAAGTCAAGATTTAGAATATCCACTCGGGCTTTCTACCAGAAAATAATTTAAGAGTGCGTAATAGAAACAAAATAGACCATAATTGGTTATGTGTTGAATGTTTTGAAATTGGACACTGCATACATTGTGCTTTGACAAATTTAAAAAAGCAGTTCTCTTACTATCATCTAACTGAAAATCTTAAAAATATATCTATTAATTTCCAAGATTTTAGGGTATATAATTTTACCCTCCGTACCTTCTGGTAGAAACCCTGCCACACCTGTTGTATTAATTAGTAAGTGGCATACAGGTTTTTTTTTATGGCTGTCACTGTCACAGCTTCCCATCAAACAGCCTCATATCAGGTCAGATCATAGGTCTTTATGTTCACATTCAGAGCAAGCTGTTGTAGCGCACGCCTGTCTGGGCACAAGAGCCGGCCTTGGACAGGAAGGGTGGGGGTGGGAAGGAAGGACCGCCTGAACTGGCAGGTGCAACGGAGCACCAGCAGCCGACCGTGGTCGGTAACAGGCAGGAAGGAAGGGAGGTGTGTGTGGTAATGGTGCTATGAAATTTTGAAGGAGCAAAGTAAAATGCCAAATGGAAAAAGTGCGCAATTTTGATTTAAAGAAGTTTGGAGCAATTTTGAACAGTTGGTCAAAAAGAAAGATCGAGAGCTAACATAGGTTTTGATTTTAGTCAGTCGAGAGTAGCTCGTTAATTAGACCTATATGATGCTGGGGTGTCTCCCTAGGTTGCCCATAGGGCCCTTAAAAAGGGCCTGACCACTTCTGGTCGTGGCATGGGTTTTCCTACCACGGCAGATCCGAGGGCCAACTTAATTGCTAGGTCGACCGCTTGCTGTTTGGGGCAGATGGGGACAAACTCTACGTTCGGATGTATGTTGTGGTCAGTGCCCGCACCGACGGAGTACGCCTCCATGTTGGCGACCCGTGGTTTGGTAGTCGTGGTCTTAGTCCTGAGTGTGGGTGGGGGACCTAGGTGAGTCTGTCACTACAATGTTTTCCAATACCTGCTGGTTTACCTGGCTACTCTCGGGATTTTTAGGGCTAGGCCCTTGCTCCTGGCTAACTGGGGGATTGTAATGGCTTCCATTTTTGATATTCAGATGTTTAAGAAATAACTATAGAGATTTAGGTTGTTCAAGTATTGGAGGAATGCTAAAATAACTATGCAGCCTAACACTTAAAATCAGTATTCAAAATAACAGAAAACTACAGTAATTTACGTCTATTCTGAAAATATGAACACAAAAATTTCAAAATGCAAAATCTAACAAGAATTAAGTCCACTTACCTTAGTCCAAAGTTCAAGAACAGCTCCTATCAGTCTATCTGGTTCAAGTCCCAAGTCGAGAGTGTGCCTCCAATCAAGGTAATGAAGGTAATGAATATCCTGTTCATCCAGTGAAATGTTGTAAATATGAGATGTACTCTTGTTACATACAGGTTGTTATAAAATAGTGTTTGCTGCACTTACTCTTCCCCACACAGACTCGAGTGCTGTATGGGCTGTCAGATAGTGCTAGACTAATGTGCATGATCGCTATCCTGATTTCTCTAAATAATTGGGGATTCAGGACGATATTATGCTACAGGCTAATTCCATGTACATGCTAGTGAATGCTTGATTTCTGGAGAAATGTTTAGACAAAAACTCATCTGTGGTCTCGTAATGTTTTTAATCCCAAATCTGTTTGCTGTACATTTTTATTTGAGAATATTTTCTTTGTACTTATCCTGGCTCAGACAAAAATATTGTGATGGCTTTAACATAGTGTTACCGGTATGTTGAATTAATGCTTGGTGTTCTGGACTGTATTGTGCTTCAAACAACTGTTGCATTTACATTAAATTTACCCCTTCTTCCTAACACCCTCCCCCATCTATTGAGCCTGTAAAGTTGATAATGTTTAGCATGTTTCTTATTACATTTAAATTAGTTATTGCTACTCGGCTGTCATTGACAAGACAGTGTTACTGGTCTCCTTGACACAGGGGTCAGGATTTAGCTTAGTCGGTTGAGTGCTTGCATCGCAGGATCGAACCACCTCGGTAAAGTCATTCAACTGATTGGGTTTTTTGTCTTGTTTCAGCCAGTGCACCACAACTGGTCAAAGGCCATAGTATATGCTTTTCTGTCTGGGAAAGTGCATATCAAAGATCCATTGCTGCTAATGGAAAAATGTAGCGACTTTGCTCTGACTGCAAGTCATAATTACAAAATGTTTGACAACCAGTAGCTAATGATTATTTGATCGATGTGCTCTAGTGGTGTCATTAAATACAACAAACTTTGACGCAGGTTTGACACCCAATGCTGGCGCTAAGCTGCACTGAATCTGAGTCTACACTTTGAATTAGCCGTGTTTGGTTTGCACTTACTCTTCTCCTCACAGACTACAGTGTTGTGTGGACTGTCAAATAGTGCAATACTAACGTGCATGATCGCTATCCTGGTTTTCCAAATACTTGGTTCTACAGGACGATATCATGCGACAAGCTACAACTGTGAACCCTAGTCATGTTATTGGATAGCATCGAACATGCTGAAAAAATAAATGGATGGCTCATGTGATGATGTAAATAATTTTTGTTTTCATATCTTAAAATATTCAGAGCACTTACTCTTCCCCACGCAGACTTTAATGCTTTGTGGGCTGTCAAATAGTGCTATATTAAACAGCATGATCGCTATCCTGATTTCATGAACATTGGGGATTCAGGACGATATCGTACTACAGGATAAAACTGAACACTAGTAATGTGCTGTTAGTTCATTAATTCAAGGATTCTAGGTTATTTCTTTTGGGTATGAATAAAAATAAAAGCATGCACAAACTGTATGAAACAAGCTGTTCACGCAAAAGTTTGGCAATTTGTTTTTAATTTTTTTTTTTTTTTTTTTTATTATACATACTCTGATGAACCAAAAAGATATAACAGACAATACTTATAATTAAATGTGAAAAATGCTTATTATTAAAAACACAGACAAGATCATATTTAAAAAAAAATTTTTAGTGTGTGCCAGATCAATAACACTCAATAATATGAAACTATAATATAAAGTGACATTGATATTTGACATTCCTTGATCACATAATTTTTGCTTTGAGAAATGAACAAACTGGCATTGCTATGGCTGGACCAATGGTATGGCTTTAAATTGTAATGAATATAACAGAAATTTAATTATTCTTATTTTATCAGCTTTGTTTGTTAAAATAATGCTATGGTACCGTTTTATCGAGAGTGAAGATGACTGTTGTGAATTTGATTGTTACTATTTTATGTTTCAGACATTCACAGGTCATTCAACGGAAATCTCCAGATTATTATCTATACCACAGTCTTCAGACGGCCACACGTTATCAGACGCAGCAGATGGGCACTATTTTTTATCAACAGCTTTAAATGACAGATTAGTAAATGCCTGGTATGTACATATAGCTGATGTGTGATCAGTCTTGGATCTATTCCCGTCGGTGGGCCCTTTCGGCTATTTCTCTATCCTGTCTATGGGATGGTGCATATAAAAGATCCTAATTGAAAAGAGTAGTCCATGAAGTGGCGACAGCGGGTTTCCTCCCTCAATATGTGTCGTCCTTAACCATATGTACGACGCCATATAAAATGTGTTGAATGCATCGTTAAATAAACCAGGCTGGTAGGTACTGGGTTCGGATCCCAGTCGAGGCATGGGATTTTTAATCCAGATACCGATTCCAAACCTTGAATGAGTGCTCTGCAAGGCTCAATAGGTAGGTGTAAACCACTTGCACCGACCAGTGATCCATAACTGGTTCAACAAAGGCCATGGTTTGTGCTATCCTGCCTGTGGGAATTGCAAATAAAAGATCCCTTGCTGCTAATCGGAAAGAGTAGCCCACAGCGGGTTTCCTCTCAAAATCTGTGTGGTCCTTAACCATATATCTGACGCCATATAACCGTAAATAAAATGTGTTGAGTGGTTCGTTAAATAAAACCATTTCTTTCTCTCTCTTTTTTTCGTTAAATAAACCATTTCCTTCCTTATTTAGATTTGCTCAATTTTAAGAATAAGATCACTAATATTTAATGATTTACTTCCTTAGTTTTTCTGCAAAAACTGCAATTTAGCATTACACTGTCCTTTCCCGTATGCTGTGATAAAATGGTTGCCCACATTTTTTTCAGTCGTTTTCATCCATAATATAAATTAATAGGTGTTGATTAATAACATTCTGGGGTATAGCTTAACATAATATTCCTTTTCTTTCTATGTCAAGAGGTTTGTATTTCATTGACATTTCTAATTTAGTTCATTGGTTGTTCAAGCTAGTTTCGGGGGCAATTGATTTTTTGTCATTGTTTTTTGTTTCAGGTTTGTTAATAAAGATTATAATGAAAAGAATGCAGTAGCAACATTTTCATTGCCTGATGAATCCGTTCACTTAAGCCTGAATACATCATCACATGATCAAGTGAGTTGACGGATTATTCTGAAGGAAACGAGAGCTATTTGAGAACTATTTTTAAGTGCTAGGTGCCATAAGCAACTGATTTCTTTGTTTGGGGCGGGACGTGGCCCAGTGGTAGAGCGCTTGCTTGATTCGTAGTCCGTTTCGGATCAGTCCCCGTTAGTGGGCCCATTGAGCTATTTCTCGTACCAGCCAGTGCACGACGACTGATATATCAAATGCCATGGTATGTGCTATCCTGTCTGTGGGATAGTGCAAATAAAAGATCCCTTGCTACTAATAGGACTGTCAAAATTACTACGTCTGACATCCATTAGCTGATGATTAATAAGTCATTGTGCTCTAGTGGTGTCGTTAAACAAAACAAACTTTTAAACTTTCTTTATTGTTTAGCTTTTGGTAAGTTGTTGGTGTTGTATTATTTGTAAAAAAATCATTTAGACATTTTTTGTAGCTTTAAAATTCCATTGGTATTGTCGGTTTCCTTTATTTTTCCGTATCAAATATTTTAAAAACATATGTCTACCAACTCTGTGATGGTATGTTAGGTATGGGTGAAAACATTGACATTTTCCATATTTTATATTCAAGTATTATATGGTAACAGCAGTGCAAGATGAAGATGATCTTTGCAAATGTGTGTTCTAATTCGAACACATTTTCTTTTCAGTCTCTCTTGCTAACAGCGGTATGCAAAAATGGTCAGGTGCTGATATTTGAACATCTCTTGAATGGGTAGGTAATCACTAGAAGTGTTTAAACTGTTATGTTTCAGAAAAATAATCTAACTGAAATTTTACAAGTTACTAGTTAGTATCATAAAGTATAATAAAATATGTTGCAGTATTTCATATATCAGTTGCAAAGCAAATTTAAAAAAAAAGTATCATTTGTATGAAGAATTGAGCTTTCTCCCAATGATGCCTTGTCGACAGCTGATGATTTCATAGGTAGTATTCTCCAAACCGCCTGACAGAGATCTTTGATATAACACATTTGTAATTTTGCTGAATGGCTGGTTTAAATGAATACAAGAGAAATTGTAAGATATAATTATGGCAACAGCAGGATTCCTCTGTCATGACACCAAATCTGCAGAAATATTAAATAGAATATATTCCTTTCCTTTTCTTTCAAGAAATGAAAGGGTTTCTATAAATATTTTCAGGGGCAGGATAAAGCCCAGTGGTAAAGCGCTCGCTTGATATGCGGTCAGTCATTTTTGGATTGATCCCCGTAGGTGGGACCATCAGGCTATTTCTAGTTCCAGCCAGTGCACCACGACTGGTATATAAATGTGCTATCCTGTCTGTGGGATGGTGCATATAAAAGATCTCTTGCTACTAATGGAAAAATGCAGCGGGTTTCCTTTCTAAGACTCTACGTCAAAATTGCCAAATGTTTGACATCCATTAGCCGATGATTAATAAATTAATGTGCTCTAGTAGTATTGTTAAACAAACAAAAAACCTTAACTATAAATATCTTCTTTTATTCAACACTGGTTTCAATTCCCTATTTAATAGAATGTTTTTCTACAGTAAATTGAAAGCTCCGCTGCAGCCCAAAGTGTCGATACAGATAGCGTGCTCTTCTGGTAAAGATGATACACCTCGCCCCATTCCAGTCCTGGCAGTGCACGTGGGAGAAGACCGGGAAAGATGGATCCTGCTGGCTCACGGAACCTTCCTGAAACCAACCTTTGAGAAAGTTGTACGTCACTTGGGTGAAATACACCATTATTATTATTACCATTGTTAGTTTAGATTGAGTTTATTCAGGCACAAATGATGAGTATACACTTGCAAAATATACTTGTTCAGCACAAATGATACATAAACTTGCTGTTACGGTGCATGTAAAATTATAACCATCTTTACCTCCTCCCCGAAGGAAAATGCAATAACTTGTAGAAACAAGGAAATAAATAAATGCATATATCATGTGAGGTAATGTATGTATGCCCACAAATGACTCATGTCAAATGTCAGGATTTAACATGCTAGCTTGTGAGAGAGATATTGCACGGGAATAGGTGGTATTATTAATTAGCAAAAATACTTTGGGTTAAAACTTAAAAAGAAGAATTATGCCATTCATTTTAAGTTTATGAACATAAAAAGTATATGGTGAATTTTTAATTTGTGGTTTGAACTTGATAACAAAAATGGTTGTTTTGTAGACAAAATTATGCTGATGTTAAAATAAAAACAGAATGTCTGTTTGGTTTCTTTCAGGTGTATGATACATCCCAGCCCAGCGTGTGCTTAATAAGAGACGACCCGACCCAGACGACATTGAAAAAAGATTCTAGTCTAGCCAAGGTGAATGATATTCAGGGTAACTGATATTCAGGGTAGGGTAACTGTGTGATATTCAGGGTAACTGATATTCAGGGTAGGGTAACTGTGTGATATTCAGGGTAACTGTGTGATATTCAGGGTAACTGATGTTCAGGGTAACTGTGATATTCAGTGTAATTGTGTAATAGATTTTTGTTACAATGCAAATAATAGATAAAAAAAATCTTCATCTTTCTAGCTTTCGATAATGCATCCTTGAACTTAACACATTTTGACAACTTACAAATGGTAAAAAATAAAAGAGGATAATATTGCATGTATTGGATTTGTTTTTAATTAGTTACACTAAATCAGTAAAATTAATTCAAAAATTACTTATTGATATTCATAGCTATACTGCAATAATGTTTGAATTTAGGAACATCTTGACCACAATAAATGGCTCAAATAAATTCATTGTCTTAGCTATGCACAAAAGCAAAAGTGATGAATACAATTTTTCTGGAATTGAGGTGCAAAAAGCAATTACCTGCTGCTATTGAAATTTCATCAAAATGTCTATAGCACAAGACATGCAAAAATATTGTCATGACCAATTTTAAACTGTTGTAATGACTTCAGATAAGAACCCCTGATGTGTCGAAAGAAGCCACGGTTTTAATGCCAGGTCACATGGTGCCGAGAGAGCCTGCTACTAGACCAAGAAAGAGAAGAATTTCAACGGGAGAGGTTGGTGTCTTGAATTGTCACAGTAATTGCCATAAAGTTAGTCAGTTTTTATTATAAAAAATCTTATCCAAACACAGTAAAAAGATAATTTTAACGGAATGATTTGATTTTAAAATGCATAAGCTTCCAGAATTTGTGGTGTTTTAAAGGGAGGGAGCATAAAACAAATAAAATATTATTTTCAAAAACTATATAATGTAAAACGGGTGACTTAATGATGATTACATAATTTAATACCTTGGTTTTATGATAGCTTAAATTAGTTCATTGGCAATTTATTTATTTAATTCTGATTGAAAAGGATCTTGTTGGTGAATTCAAATTTATTTTTCAGTTAACAATGGAACAAAGACTGGATGCTATCAGTATTGAGAAGACGTCTGCTAAAGCGCCCCCTGTTGCCAATAATTTTGCTCTGCTTCTTACACAGGGACTCACTAGCAATGATAGCAAAATTTTAAATGTAAGATGCTGACATTATTATGGGGTATAATTGCAAATTGTTAACTTTGAATTAATTAGGGGTTTTTCTGTAGGTGGGCTATTTCTCATTCTAGCCAGTGCACCACTACTGGTATACCAAAGGCCGTGGTATATGTTATTCTGTCTCTTGGTTGGTGCATATAAAAGATAACATGCTTCTGATGGAAAAATGTACCAATTTGCCTCTTTTAAGACATGTCAAAATTACCACGTTTGATTAATAAATCAATGTTGTTTGGTTGTATTGTTAAACAACTAGATTTTAATAAGGGTTTTGGATTGTTAAGCAGCTTTGGTAGTTAATTTACAAATGCATCAAGTAATCATTACTAATCATAGCTTTAGATGGCACCAAAGCTATGACAATAAACACTTCCCCAAATAAGTATACTGAAAATAAATATGCCCAAATAAGTACAAACATGCTGACCTCAAAACATTCCACCTCAAAATAACATTTCAGTTATTTTTAAATTAGATTAATATTCTAAAACTATTACACCAAGTAACTGCTGAATAAAAATAGGCTGTGTTAAATACTCCTTTTCTTTGACCCAATTAGTGTTTTTATGTTGAAATGTTTTGTCTTGTAGCATGTGTTACAGAAGACTGGTGACCGTCTGCTGAAAAACACCATCAAGAAGCTGCCGATCACCATGATCATACCCTTGATGCAGGAGCTCTCTCGCAGAATGCAAGGATCACCACAAAGGTATTTTCAAGATGGCCACCGTATATCCAGTTATTTAAGTGTTTGATTTCTTGACCATAGCCGGAAAAGGGGTATGGGGATATATTCAAGCATTTTGAAACAGTAGGCTGTTCAAATCAGGGTCCATATCGTCAAAGCTATCTTAGTTCTACGGTATCATAAAAACATAGGCTATGACATCACTATGGTGTATGTTGTAGTGATGTCATAGCTTAAGATGGCTTTACAATATTCTAATGCTAAGATAACTTTGAAAATCTTTAGCCATGTGGCTAGGTTAGTGTTACGGATGGCTCACAGAAATGATGCAATAAATGAAGTCAGAAGTTTTCATTATAAACTAGCTGTCGGATACCACAATAGCCAATAAAATGTGCTTATTGCTGACCTATTTTGACAGTCCTTGTATAATATTAGCCTTGTCTGTCGCAAACATCTGTTCATTCATCCATATTTGAAGATTTCAATTTTTCCAGCCAGTGCTCCACAACTGGTGTAACAAAGACCGTGGTATGTACTATATGTGGGATGGTGCATATAAAAGATCCCTTGCTGCTAATCGAAAAGAGTAGCCTATGAAGTGGTGACAGTGGGTTTCCTCTCAATATCTGTGTGGTCCTTAACCATATGTCTGATGCCATATAACCGTAAAGAAAATGTGTTGAGTGCGTCATTAAATAAAACATTTTCTTCCTTCCATATTTGAAGATTAAAACTTAATGGGTTTTGAGTGGGGTTTTTTAATAAATGTTGTATTTGCACCTAATATATGGTGTCATTGTCTTCCCATGACATTGACATTGCCCCCACGGTGCAACAGTATTTTTAGCTAATACCGAACCTGAATATATATTTTTAATATTCCTGGTAAAACGATTAGCATACAAAATATATATTTTTAAAGATTCTGTTGATATTATTAATAAGAGCAGTTTTGAGATAATGGTTATAAACACCAGTGCATGACAATGTTTGCTGTGTTAATAATTAATTTTCTCTCCGAGAAGGAAGCACACTGCATGTGCATGTTTGAATGAGTAAAATGAAAGTATGCTCAGATCACTTTCCATAAATAGTGTTAAACGAGCAATCACATGAAGTTTTAAATAACATTTGTTGAAATATTTATTGAAAGTCTTATCATTTTGCTACTGTACTAAAACTTTCTAATTGAATATGTAGGGGAGTTGCGAGATACAACTCCTTGTCTGGCAAAGACTGCTATGTTTCAATCACTGAGCTAGGTTTGTACCCACTCCTGTTGTCTGTAGTAAAAAGAATGTTACATTTTTACTCCCATATGCAAACTACGGACAACATTATTTTACAACATGCTTTCTCTGAATGCACAAGCCTTGAAAAGAAAAATATTGGTTGGCTTCACAAATTATATTATTACATTGGTGAGTTGAATCAAAAACGAAGCACTGTCAATTATCCCATTCATCTTATAAATATTATTAAAACTAAGTATCACAATATTTTAAAAGAAAACCTTATAGCTCCAGCCAAAAGAGATGGATCCAGTAATAAGATGCGAACGTACAAATTATATAAACACAATATTCAGCTAGAGCCATATTTATTACACTGTATACATCTAGAACACCGTAAAGCTTTTACTAAATTACGTCTCAGTGACCACAAATTAAAAATAGAGACTGGGCGCCATACAAAACCCTTCACTCCAGTGGAAGAACGTTTATGTGACCACTGCAATGTAATTGAAGATGAATACCATCATATCATAATATGTAAGAAATATAATAGTCAACGTGTCAAATTATATGCATATCTAACTTTCCATAATTACCTATTTAAAAGTATGAGTATGCAAGAAAAATTTATATATATTATGCAAAACCAAAATCCAGCCTGTGCTGGTGCGGTATGCAAATTTGTTCATGATTATACATGTATTGCCCATAATTAGTCCTTATTTAGTCATTTTGTTTGTTTCTTGTTTATGCATCCAGTTCCATATGTGGAATGTTTATATGCAATAAAGTTTTTATCTTTTATCTTTATCTTATCACTTGCAATGAGCTGTCTTTTGAATACACATCATGTTTCATTTGCTTATTCCTTGTCTAAACAGGACGGAAATTGCAGTTTGTTTGGTTTTGATTGAAATTATGGTGTCAATTTGGCTTGGTCACAGAAAATGCCATAAAATTGAGTGAAATTAAACATAAATTAAAAATACTCAAGATTGTCTTTGTGGCAATATAATTAACAAATTGATCTTAGTTCATATGGATGATTTAACAAGCAACAACTTAAATCCCTACTAATCTTTATTTTTAATTTTTAATATTTATTTAACTTTAAAATCTTCCTGTTCTAATACTTGATACCATAATGAAACTGCACCATCTTATACGATGTCAGTATCTTACCATGAAGCTGACATTGCCCCCTCGGTGCAACACTAACTCAGCTCTGTTACAAGTCATTGTGTTAATCACATTGTGACACAAACAAGAACTTACAAAATAAATTACACTTTATGATAACTGAGACAAAATATTGTTAGCTTTATCGGACAAGTGGCTCTTACTTGCTTTTGTTAGAGCCAAAATTCTTTTGTTTTAACTGACGGTCTGTTTGAGTAGACCCAGGATCAATTTCACAAAACATCAAAAAACTAGTTTTGCATGTAAATGTAAATTTATGACCAGACCATAATTTGTAATGTAAAAGTAAAGTTTGTTTTATTTAACGACGCCACTAGAGCACATTGATTTTTTTATCTGATCATCGGCTATTGGACGTCAAACATATGGTCATTCTAACACTGTTTTTAAGAGGAAACCTGCTCTTTTACGACAGGCAGCAAGGAATCTTTTTATTTGCGCTTCCCACAAGCAGGATAGCACAAACCATGGCCTTTGTTGAACCAGTTATGGATCACTGGTCGGTGCAAGTGGTTTACACCTACCTTGCGGAGCACTCACTCGGGGTTTGGAGTCGGTATCTGGATTAAAAATCCCATGCCTCGACTGGGATCTGAACTCAGTACCTACCAGCCTGTAGACTTATGGCCTAACCACGACACCGAGGCCGGTAGACCATAATTTGTATTACTACTAACCTAATTTGAAGTGTACATGTTTCATTTTCTTTAGACCTTATAATGCTCCATCATCTGTAGGGGTGGGATGTAGCTCAGTGGTACAATGCTCGACTGATGCGCGATTGATCGAGGATCGATTTCCGTCAGTAAGCCTATTGGGCTGTTTTTCGTTCCAGCCAGTGCTCCACAACTGGTGTAACAAAGGCCGTGGTATGTACTATCCTGTCTGTGGGATGGTGCATATAAAAGATCCCTTGTTGCTAATCAAAGAGTAGGCTATGAAGTGGCAACAGCAGGTTTCCTCTCAATATCTGTGTGGTCCTTAACCATATGTCTGAGGCCATGTAACCATAAATACAATTTGTTGAGAGTGTTGTTAAATAAAATATTTCCTTCCTTCCATCCTTAAAGATTAATTAATATTAATGTTTTTTATTTTATTTTATTTTATTTTTTAAATTGTATTTGCACCTAATATATGGCGTCATTGTCATCCCATGATATTGACATTGCCCCCACAGTGCAACAGTATTTTTATCTAATACCGAACCTGAATTGTTTTTTTTAATATTCCTGGTAAAACGATTAGCATACAAAATATATATTTTTAAAGATTATGTTGACATATTATTAATAAGAGCAGTTTTGAGATAATGGTTATAAACACCATTGCATGACAATGTTTGCTGTGATAATAATTAATTTTCTCTCCGAGAAGGAAGCACACTGCATTTGCATATTTGAATGAGTAAAATGAAGGTATGCTGAGATGACTTTCCATAAATAGTGTTAGGCAAGCAATCGCATGCAGTTATAAATAAAATAGCCGATGATAAGATAAAAAATCAATGTGCTGTAGTGGCATCGTTAAATAAAACAAACAAACTTAACTTTAAAATCTTCCTGTTCTGATACTTGATACCATAATGAAACTGCTCCATCTTATACGATGTCAGTATCTTACCATGAAGCTGACATTGCCCCCTCAGCTCTGTTACAAGTCATTGTGTTAATCACATTGTGACACAAACAAGAGTTTACAAAATAAATTACACTTTATGATAACTGAGACAAAATATTGTTAGCTTTATCATTATCAGACAGTGGCCCTTACTTGCTTTTGTTAGAGCCAAAATTCATTTGTTTTAACTGACGGTCTGAGTTTGAGTAGACCCATGATTGATTTCACAAAACATCAAAAACCTAGTTTTTTACGACCAGACCATAATTTGTATTACTACTAACAATTTGAAGTGTATATTCATTTTCTTTAGACCTTATAATGCTCCATCTTCTGTACAATAATTTCATGTCCAACAAGTGTTGAAAAAGTGGAATGGAGTATTTGAACTCCAAATTAGATTTCAACATGGCTCACAGAAATTATGTAATTAATCTGTAATGAAGTCAGAACTTTTTCTTTGTAGCTGGCACAAATATCCAGCAATAAAATGAGCTTATTACTGACTTAACACTGTTGTAATATTAGTGTTGTCTTGTCAAAAACATCTGTCCATTCATCAATCCATCCGTAATGATTAATTAATATTAAATGTTTCTGAGATTTAAAAAAAAAAAATCTTGAATTTGCACCTAATATATGGTGTCATTGTCTTCCCATGATATTGACATTGCCCCCACGGTGCAACAGTATTTTTAGCTAATACCGAACCTGAATATTTTTTTTTAATATTCCTGGTAAAACGATTAGCATACAAAATATATATTTTTAAAGATTCTGTTGACATATTATTAATAAGAGCAGTTTTGAGATAATGGTTATAAACACCATTGCATGACAATGTTTGCTGTGATAATAATTAATTTTCTCTCCGAGAAGGAAGCACACTGCATTTGCATATTTGAATGAGTAAAATGAAGGTATGTGAGATCACTTTCCATAAATAGTGTTAGGCGAGCAATCGCATGCAGTTATAAATAAAATAGCCGATGATAAGATAAAAAATCAATGTGCTCTAGTGGCGTCGTTAAATAAAAGAAACTAACTTAACTTTAAAATCTTCCTGTTCTAATACTTGATACCATAATGAAACTGCACCATCTTATACGATGTCAGTATCTTACCATGAAGCTGACATTGCCCCCTCGGTGCAACACTAACTCAGCTCTGTTACAAATCATTGTGTTAATCACATTGTGACACAAACAAGAACTTACAAAAAAATTACACTTTATGATAACTGAGACAAAATATTGTTAGCTTTATCAGACAGTGGCCCTTACTTGCTTTTGTTAGAGCCAAAATTCATTTGTTTTAACTGACGGTCTGAGTTTGAGTAGACCCATGATTGATTTCACAAAACATCAAAAACCTAGTTTTTTACGACCAGACCATAATTTGTATTACTACTAACAATTTGAAGTGTATATTCATTTTCTTTAGACCTTAAAATGCTCCATCTTCTGTAAAATAATTTCATGTCCAACAAGTGTTGAAAAAGTGGAATGGGGTATTTGAACTCCAAATTAGATTTTAACATGGCTTACAGAAATTATGTAATTAATCTGTAATGAAGTCAGAACTTTTTCTTTGTAGCTGGCACAAATATCCAGCAATAAAATGAGCTTATTACTGACTTAACACTGTTGTAATATTAGTGTTGTCTGTCAAAAACATCTGTCCATTCATCAATCCATCCTTAATGGTTAATTAATATTAAATGTTTCTGAGATTTAAAAAAAAAAATCTTGAATTTGCACCTAATATATGGTGTCATTGTCCTCCCATGATATTGACATTGCCCCCACAGTGCAACAGTATTTTTAGCTAATACCGAACCTGAATATATATTTTTAATATTCCTGGTAAAACTATTAGCATACAAAATAAAAAATTTCACGATTATGTCAACAGATATTATTAACAGATATTATTGATGAGAACGGTTTGGAAATAATGGTTATAAACACTAGTACAGGATGATGTTAGAGCCAAAATTTATTTGTTTTGAGTGCTGATCTGGATTTGACCCAGGACCAGTTTCACAAAACATTGAAAACCATGTTTTGCAAGTATTACCACTAACATAATTTGAAGTATACACATTTAATTTTCTTTTGACCGTACACTGTTCCATCTTGTAAAATGGTGGTGTAATTTTCTGAGTGAAATAGATGTGAAACATGTAAACATAAACAGATAAAACAGATGTAAACTTAGAATGTTTTGTAAAATTGGCTCTAGAATGACATTTAAATCTCTGATTGGCTTAATGCCAATTTGGTTGTTACAGTTTATATTGGATGATTTAATGAGCAATGCTTAAATCCCTAATATTTTTAGATTTTATTTGTATTAATATGCCTTCAAAATCTTCCTATTCTAATACTTCATACAATTATAAAACTTAAAACTGCACCATTTTATACGATGTCAGTATCTTACCATGAAGCTGACATTGCCCCCTCGGTGCCATAGTAACTCAGCTCTGTTAGAAGTCATTGTGTTAATCACATTGTGACTTAACCAAGAGCTTACAAAGTAAATTAAACTTGAGGGTAGATTGGTTAAAAATGAGATGGTTAAAAATGAGATGAAAATCAAAGCAGAAAGAGTAAGATAATATTTTTTTTAAAAAGAAGTAATTTTCAAATCTGCTTCATGTGAAAATAGTTAGCAAATTGACCTAATTGGATGATTTAAATCTCTACAAATTTGTGGCTTTTTATTTGTAATAATATAATTTCGAAATCTTACTTTAATCGTTTGTTCTTCATGACACTTAAAACTGCACCATTTTATACGATGTCAGTATCTTACCATGAAGCTGACATTGCCCCCTCGGTGCAACACTAACTCAGCTCTGTTACAAGTCATTGTGTTCAATCTCATTATGACACAACCAAGAGTTTACAAAATATATTAGACAAAAAATTGTTTCCTTTATGAGATGTACAGTCAAATATAAACTTAAAATGTTTTCTGAAATTGGCTCCCAATGGATTAAGGATGACCTTTACATTTTTTTAAATCTCAGATTGGCTTTACAGCAATTTAGTTTTGCAGTTTATATTGAATGATTTAATAACAATGTCTAAATCCCTAATATTTTGTGATTTTATTTGTATTAATATGCCTTCAAAATCTTCCTAATAATTGATAGTTATCAAACTTAAAACTGCACCATCTTATACGATGTTGGTATCTTACCATGAAGCTGACATTGCCCCCTCGGTGCCATAGTAACTCAGCTCTGTTAAGTCATTGTGTTAATTAATGTCATTGTGACACAACCGAGAGCTTACAAAATAAATTACACTTCATGGGCTTAAAACAAATGGCCCTTACTCACTTTTGTTACAACTAAATTCATTTTATTTTATTCATCTGTTGATAGTGTTTGGGCAAACCAAATGTTTTTTAAGGATGACCATGGCAGTTAATTAATTTTTGGGACCATCCCCTCTTAGAGCATCATTGAGCTCTGAGGTTCAGTGAATGAGTTAATGGACTTTTAAGATAATGATAGTGGTTCAAATCCCATCAAAAATGTTTCACACTTCCATTCATCTATCTCATCTAACACACTGCCCATCAATATGTGAGCTGTCCACTTCCTGACAACCTCATCCGCTGCCATTAGTAAAGTGGTCTCACCCACAAAGGGGGGATTTGTAGGTTACAGGAACCATTTAATAAGAATACTTTTTTTTTTTTTTAAAGACAACTATTGATTAATTAATCATCAGCTACTGGATGTCAAACGTTTGGTAATTCTGACACGTCATCAGAGGAAACCCACTACAGTTTTCCTAATACAGCAAGGGATCTTTTATATGCACTTTCCCACAGACAGGAAAGTACATACCACGGCCTTTTACCAGTTGTGGTGCACTGGGTGGAATAAGAAAAAAACCAATCAGCTGAATGGATCCATAGAGGTTCGATCCTGCAATGCAAGCACCTCAAACAAGCATTCAACCAAAATAACTTAATAATGCCAGAAATAACCACTGGACACTTTACAAAGTGGTCAGACTAACCCCACAGCTAATAGCTGATGGGAAATAGCAGGTGGGTGGCATGGGTGGCCACAAGAGACAAGCACCTGTTTGGTTTGTGAATTGAGAACTGGGATGAGGAGGGGGACAGTAAAAGAAGTTAAAATTTAGGAGTAGCTGTAGGATTGGACAAAAATGAGATGGAAATTAAAGGAGAAAGACTAAAGAAGCAGTGAGGTAATAATTAATTTATTTTTAATACTCAGATCTGTTTAATGTGCAAAATAGTTAACAAATTGACCTGCTTGGACAATTTAAATCCCAACTACTTTGTGGCTTTTGTTTGTAATAAATAATTGACACTTATTAAACTTAAAACTGCACCATCTTATACGAAGTCAGTATCTTACCATGAAGCTGACATTGCCCCCTCAGTGCCATATTAACTCAGCTTTGTTAAATCATAGTGTTAATCACAATGTGACACCACTAAGAGCTTACAAAATAAATTAACACTTCATCGATACAACTCTCTTTAACAAGTGGTCCTTATTTGTTTTTGTTGCAGACATTTTTTAAAAAATCTAAACGAGTGTCTTTGACAAAAACCAGATGACATTGTTTGTTGGGTTTTTCTGGCTTTTTTTTATTTTGGTCGTAAGGCATGTAATTAGCTTTTGCACCATTAAATTTATTATTAATCGATATCTTAATTTATGAAACTTATGTATTGGTAAATCTTGTTGAACTGGTAGGTCATTACACTATCTTCTTGTGTGTGTGTGTGTGTGTGTGTGTATATATATATATATATATATATATATATATATATATATATATACCGTATATCTTCGCCTATAAGTCGAATTTTTTTCACCCAAAAATTATTTTATAACTTGGGGGGTCGACTTATAAGAGGGTAAAACAATTTCACCAAAAAATATTACTGTTTTGGGGATTATTTTACAAGTTTTGTTGAAGTATGCCATGTATTTATACTCAAATATGTTAATTTGACACATTTATTTTTTATAACCTATTTTTGTTGGCATTAGAACGGTTTTGGTTATGCGAAAAGGTGTGCGATCTCACTCACATGCCAAGACAACAGTCCACTTAGTTAAATTAACAGTCATCACTAATAGCAAAAATGTAAACAATACTAACTACCTGTTGCCTGAGTTTATTTTGAAATCTGGTCACTGGCATTAATGGTTGTTCAAACAATGTTTTGTCGGTGATTAACTTCATTAATATTGCTGAACTTTCCCTTAAAATAGACTGATCTCTGCAGTTCACTAGAGCAATAGGGACACACATCATTTGGTACAAAAACCAGTGTACAGTTATCCTCCTTACATGTATTAATATGGCGGCAAAACGTGATACTTTGTTTTATCGTAGTGATCTGTTGTCAGTGTTTATAAATAAAGTTGTTGTCTGTGCACAAAACCATCTGTACAGTGCCATACAGTAACAGTCAAACAGCTTTCACTCTCTACTAAGGGAATATTTCGTGTTGATGCTATGTAATAATGATAGTTTGATTGGAATAGTCTGATTATATTGCGATGTACAAAACGTGAAAACCGAAGTTTGTAAAATAATTTTCTTTTGTTCAAATATTGTACATTATTGTTTTCATGTGCTGAAAATAAGAAATATTTCAATATTTATAAGTTTTTTTTCATGGGTCGACTTATAAACGGGTCAATAAAAAAAATATGTTTTCAGGGCTTGAAATTAGGGACTCGACTTATAGCCGAGATCGACTTACAGGCGAAGATATACGGTGTATATATATATATATATATATATATATATATATATATATTATATATCACCAGTGTTCTCGCTGCTCCATTTAAGCGGGGCAGCCCGCCCTGCTATTGCATTTTGCCGCCCTCCTTTAACTTTCTCCGCCCTCCTTTATTTTTCTGCGCCCCTCTTTATTTTCCAGCACCATACTATATTTTCCAGCACCTATCTCCGCTATTTCCAAATGCACACTTTTCCACACACAAAAAAAAACAACCCAAAAAACAACAATCAGTCTGCACACTGGACATCAAAGGAAACAAGCCGCGTTGTGTATGAAAAAGCAACTGACGAAACATTTACGACAGTTACCGTAACATAATTTAATAGTATTTTTAACAGCCTCTATTTTGTCCCATACCTGTATCCATTTGTATGTTTAATACAAACAATAAAAGTTATATTTTATTTGAGCAATGAAAACATTTTTATTTTTTATGGATTCGGCAATCTCCGACTAAAAAACCCCACTTATTTGGCGCCAAATTTGTCATGTGATCAGAACAGTTTCCAAAAACTGTCGTCTGATATTTTGTCCTCAGTTACAGATACAATTGATTGTAACTGACGATTTTTACTTTCTGTCATTTATATCATTCTGTTTATTCAACAGTTCTTATAACATATTGTAAACTTTTCATTTTGGTGGATATCACCACTTATAAAATCAACGGAAGTGGTAGTGTTTGGCATTAAAATCATTAATCTTGGGTGCCAAATAATATATACACCGCCACTACAAAAACGAAACTACTTTTTACCAGTTGGCAATAATATTTTATCACAGCGATCGATTCATTCGATGAAGATGGGAATAAAAACAAAAAAATTCGACATTAGGGGATCACACAAATGTCTTTTTAGTTTTTCGTATATCTTGAAATCTTTATTAAAATAATATTAAAACTTTGATCGGTCCAGCAAAATCGGAATTGCCAGTGAATATCAGACCGATAACATCTTCGGTTCAATTAAAAGACAAGTCTGCTTGTATTTCATATAAACTTTTTGTAATCAAAATAAGGAGTATGTCTTTCCACAAAGTCTATCAACACACAACAACATGGTAACCACCAAGCTCTTCTCTCTCTCTCTCTCTCTCTCTCTCTCTCTCTCTCCCCCCCCCCCCCCCCCCCCCCCCCCCCACTTTTTATTTTTTATTTTTTATTTTTTTTATTATAAAGGGTGTGGTGCTGTGCGGCCACCCTCCTTTAATTTTCACCCAGTGAGAACACTGTATCACTACAACGATTATTAAACAGACTTGTTTTTGTATTTCCCTGGTAGTGGCGAGTTATTATTGTAGTTAATATTACTGTTCAATTTATATTTTCAGTGGTTCCAATACAGTCAAGTGGATAAAGACGGTGCTTGCTATTCATACATCGTACTTAATAACTGTGAGTGTTATAAACAACTGTTGCTGTTAACAACTGTCGTCAGCATAGTTTCAACTCAGTTTATAAATGTGTACCCAGGTTTGGATATTGAAATTCCAGGATAGTTGTGGACTTCCTCTCTAATCTAAGACTGTCAGTTTGATAGCTCTGAGATACATTATTTTATAATAAAAAAATTCATTACATTCATTGCAACATAACATCATCCCATTGGTCCAGAGGTAGCAATGTGAGTGTGTTCAATTCTCGATGAACATAAAAAATTATATTGTCTACATTTTATATAGGCAAATTATCTTTTTCAGTGTTGTCGTTTATGGACAAAAAATAATTAAAAATAAAGTATGAAATTTTAGTGTTATTATTAGCAAGTATCATTCAAATTTAATTATAAGTATTAGTCATTTCTTTTATATTCATCTGGGTTTGAGCGAAAAAAATCATTTGCAAACTATGTAAGAACGGCTTAGCCGATTCACATAGTTGGCAGATGGTTTTTTTTCTTCATACCCCGATGAACATAAAAGAAATAACAGAAAATCCTTAAACAAATTAAAATGCGACATAAGGAGATGTTCCATTTTCAAAATATTGGTGATATTTGCTATTTAGTGTTTTAAAATTATATATAAATCTCTAAAATATATGTGGCAAATTGTAATGCAATACTGGATTAAAAAAAAAACATTCCTGGGTATGCGTTCATTGTAAAGGAAAAACATAATCTGATGTTACTAACATAAATTGCTGCTAGTTAGGTAACCTTCTGTTAGTAATCAGAATAAATTGTGGCCATTTTATATTTTTTTAGTTGGGTGGGCATAAATTATATATATCATGTTGTTTTTCTAATTTCTACAAATCTATATATTTCTTGTTGACCAACTTTGAATATGAAAGAAAGCAAAAACCTCATGGTGTAGGGTATCCCTTTGTTCTTTGGAAGTTGCACCAAGGCATTTGGTATAATCACTAATAGTTCTAATAATGTCTTCTTTTTATTTATTTTTAAAGTGTCCCGATATTATTGAAAAACTAAGCGGGCTTTATCAGATGATGGATTCCAGGGTGTCCACTTTCAGCAAGTTGTCACGGTTACAAGGAAAGCTTGATCTCATGCTGGCACAGGTATGATGATGTGTATTACAGCACAGTTTTGAAGAATTGATTGCATTGAATTAAAATGATTGTATATGTTACATAAATTTAGAATTGTATATAAATTTTAAATAAGCAACAGTTAATTAGTGTTTCTAGATGACTAAATGAAAGCATCCATACGGGACGTAGGCTAGTGGTAAAGCGTTCGCCTGATGCACTTTCGATCTAAGATCCATCCCCCGTTGGTGGGTCCATTAGACTATTTCTCATTTTAGCCAATGCACCACAGCTGGTATATCAAAGGCTGTGGTATGTGTTCTGTCCTGTCCTGTCTGTATTGGTGCATATAAATGATTGCTTGCTACTAATAGAAAACTCTAATGGGCTTCCTCTCTAAGACTGTCAACATTACCAAATGTTTGACATGTAATTAATAAATCAATGTTCTCTAGTGGTTTCATTAAAAACCCCACTGTAAATTAAATCAAGGCATGGCTGGCCTCTCCATAAGAGGTGCGTAGTTGCTCACTCCTGCCTCGTACTCTCTCAAAGGTGATGAGTGTTTCTAGACTCACTTTTCATATCTTGCTTTAATAAGTTTTGTCACAATGCTTTTTTTTATATATTAAATGTGTGGAACTGCTCTTCTTACTTTACATTTCCTGCCTAGAATTATTATCAGGACCAATGGATTGTTTCCGAAAGGAGAGGCCTGCAAGGGACACATTTCTGAAATACCCATTAAATAGCAACTCTAAGCATGTACTGGATTATCGCCATATCAAAGAAAGGGACATTTCCTCGTGAACTACAGCATTGATTTCTGTCTGTTTTACAGATTTCAACAAATGATGCTGAAGAAGAGGATGCTTCTGGAAAAACGGAACAGCCATTGTTAATGTACCAAGATGGTGAGTTCCAACTCATTGATCATTAATTAAATATGTTGTATTTCATTATACCTCTATATACTCCAAAGTTCCGGGACGTAGCCCAGTGGTAAAGCGCACAGTTGGTCTGGGATTGTTCTGTCAATGGACCCATTGGGCTATTTCTCGTTCCAGCCAGTGCACCACGACTGGTATATAAAAGGCTGTATTATGTGCTATCCTGTCTGTGGGATGGTGCATATAAAAGATCCCTTGCTACCAATGAAAATATGTAGTGGGTTTCCTCTCTTAAGACTAAATTTTGACATCCTATAGCCGATGATTAATAAATAAATCATTGAGCTCTAGTGGAGTCATTAGTCATTAATCAAAACAAACCGGCGTCGTGGCAGGCCATCGGTCTACAGGCTGGTAGGTACTGGGTTCGGATCCCAGTCGAGGCATGGGATTTTTAATCGAGATACTGACTCCAAACCCTGAGTGAGTGTTCCACAAGGCTCAGTGGGTAGGTGTAAACCACTTGCACCGACCAGTGATCCATAACTGGTTCAACAAAGGCCATGGTTTGTGCTATCCTGCCTGTGGGAAGCGCAAATAAAAGATCCCTTGCTGCCTGTCGTAAAAAGAGTAGCCTATGTGGCGACAGGCGGGTTTCCTCTAAAAACAGTGTCAGAATAACCATATGTTTGACGTCCAATAGCCGATGATAAGATAAAAAAATCAATGTGCTCTAGCGGCGTCGTTAAATAAAACAAACTTTACTTTAATCAAAACAAACTTTAAGTTTTTAACTGTATACTCCCAACTATAGTTTCTAAGGAGGCTAATTTTATTCTTCAGTTTTATTATATGTAATAAATGATGATGGTGGTTTGTGTTGAGCTTTTTAACTGAACAAAATAATAGCGGAATAAGAAAAGTTTGAAGATGTTACTAGTTAATATTGCTGTTTTTGATTGGTTTGGTTAACAAAATTTTGTGATTAATTTTTTTTTTTTTTTTTACCAGAATCCTCTGATGAAGAATTTCCAATTGAAACCATTTTACCGAGTGAATCAGAGGTTTGTCTTTATATTATAGGATATATTTATATTATTAGTTCCAAGATTCCTAATTTGTTTATCAGATTTAGATGTTTTCAGTCACAACATTGCTTATGGTTGATCACATAGTTTTTAAAAACATACTTCAACATTTAATAAAAAATAAACTGAAGTATTTTCTTCCATTATGATTTTAATTCATGTGTTAATTCATATCCTTGTGTCAGTACCACTATCCAAACACTTCTCGGTAAATACTCTGTTAACAAACCTATGTTAAGTGGCCACCTAATGAGTTGACTCCAATACAGGGGTTTGCGTGATTTAGCTCAATCAGTTGAGGGCTAGCTTAGATGCTTGCATTGCAGGATCAAACCAGCTCGATGCATCCATTCAACTGATGGGTTTTTCTCGTTACAACCAGTGCACAACTGGTCAAAAGCTGTGGTATGTGCTTTCCTGTCTGTGGGAAAGTGCATTAGGAAAAATGTAGTGGGTTTCCTCTGACTACCTGTCAAAATTATTACCAAATATTTGACATCCAGTAGGTAATAATTAATTAATCAATGTTCTCTAGTGGTGTAGTTAAACAAAAAAACAACAGCAAAAAGTTTAATACAGGTTGTTGCTTAATACAGTGTTGCATTTTTTGCAAATGTAGTAAGGTGCCCTTTTATTATAAAGCACTTTTTCATTCAGTTAGAATTTTACTTATAAAGACACTTTTTATCTAGATTACCTGATGAAAGTTTCACAAAGATTACTAGTATTTGATTGGAGTCAGAATAGAATTTGTATATTATGTTTTCCAGGACAACTGGGAAGATGTTTCCAATATGGATGAGGAAGAGAAAGAAGAAACTGTGGAAAATGGACAGGAGCTCGAGAGTGAGGAGGAATCTAGTGAGGAGGAAGATGATGATGAAATGGAAGCAGACTGAGTTGTCCTGTTTACAGACCAGAAATAAAATTGTCCTGGGACAGATGTGTCTTTCGTTGTTGACATATCTCTTTAAAACAAACCAAAAAAAAGTGGCAGGAAATTGGTGTTCCAGTGCTTAAAATGTTTGAAGACATGATTTGTCTTCTAGCTCAGATCTTCAGTACTAACATAATAGTATTGTCCAGATCAGCCGGTATTAGTATGCGATGGCCTGTTGCTCAGAGATTGGAAAGTACAACTGTTATACAAACATTAATGCATGTAATCTCCAAATTGATATAGGTCCCATTTTGATGAAACGATATTAGCGCTAAGATCATCTTAACTATCTTATGCACTTAAGGTGATCTTAGTGCTTAGATCACTTAATGGAACTGGGACCTGATCACTATACCGATGTCCATATAAAAATATAAATATACATATACAAATGTATATATGCTTCATATTATGGTTTCAAGATAACCATATTTTTACTGCCATATTCTTAATAAGTCTTTAAAAAGAAAAAAAAATTGATGAATGCATGTTTTATGTGTGTATACGTGGTGGCTGGATGTGTGTTTCTATACTTCAGAGTAGAGTAATAATTAATATCATTTTTATAAGAAATGAGGTAGTTGCTAGAAAGTTGAATATACTTCTTTTTTTTAACATCTTTAAAGTTTAAAACAAGTGGCTGTGATTTTATAATACATACATAATATATGGGTTAGAAGTCATAACAGATTGCATTTTATTTAATTGAAAAAAGCCTGAGATCATATTTTGTGGCGAGTTTCATGTAAATTGGGCGTTTTCTAGCAGTCAATGAAATGCAGTATGCACGAGGTGTTGGATGAAAATTGTGATTTAATGAGAGAAAAGTTAAAAATGGACTTTTATGAAGTATAAGAATTGATGGAATTTTAGTTGTTGAGAATATGGTATCTCATCAATAGAAAAGGACCGATTAATTTGTAAGTACAGAAATGATGCCTGTACACCGAAGGGTAACTGGACAAATAATAAATAAAATATAATATCAGACAGATGTGTTATTTTCTTTAACAAGGTTAAGTAGTGGCATTCTTAAGATATTTTTTCTCCAGTAAGCATAGGTCTTTAAGTAAACGGTCGCCTCTGTGAATTTGATCATCTCTTTTAAGTCCGGTTGGTAATTGACATTTACTAGAAAATGTGTTGTTGAACATTCAGCAAGGATTGTTTCAGTTTTATGCAGGTATTCTGCTATGGATTAAGAATGTGGCCACCCAAGAGTTCTGACCTGAATATGCATGATTTGTATTAAAGGTTGTGGTATGTGCTGTCCTGTCTTGAGAATGCATTTAAATAAGATTGCTGGTCAGGAAATATAAGTAGCCATCTGGAGCCAGTTTATTGGAGTTGATGAAATGCCACTTGGTATTGTACAATGACAATGTAAATAGCAGTGTATGGAGCAAATGAAGTTAGCTACTCCATGTTTTTGCCAATGCACCACAACTGGTTTATTAATTTCCTTGGTCTGTGCTATCCTGTGTGGGATGGTGCATATAAAAGATCCCTTGCTACTAATGGTGAAAATGACTGGTTTCTAGGGTCTCCATGAGTACTCGGGCACGGGAAGAGTCTAGCAAGACTTGAGTCTGTTCACAGGACTTGGTACCCGTGCAAGGAAGAGCACTCGCGTTTAATTGTATTTTGTACATCAATTTGCCATTATGATTGCCGCTGATTAAATTATAGAGCTATGAGACATGAAGGGAAACAAAAGTTGATTGTGTGGAATGCAATACAATGACATGATTCGGCATCCATGTTGAGCGCTGTAATTAAGATGCATAATTCCATTTCTCTTTATTCCCGATTTTCATTATCATCTAGTGTAAGTAGCGGGTACTTTGGACTCCTGGAGGCTCTACTGGTTTCCTCACTAAGACTGGGAAATAACAAATGTTTGACATCTGATGGGGATTATAGCCATTTATGAATAAATCTGTGTGCTGTAGTGGTGTCTAAACAAAACAATCTCACTTCCATACATTGGCATTTGTAAACTGCAGTGTTTGGAGCAAATAATGTGTGTCAGAAAGCTGAGTGTATCAAAGTATCTGCTGTTTTCGCTTTTGCATGCTGAGAGGTAGTATTTTGTCGTCTTCACTTTGCTGGGTGGGATTTAGCTTCGTTGATTGAGATGCTTGTGTTGCAGGATCGAACCACCTCTGTGGACCCATTGAACTGATTGGGTTTTTCTCATTTCAACCATTGCACCACAACTGGATAAAGACTGGTATGTGCTATCCTATCTGAGAAAGTGCATATAAAAGATCTCTTGCTGCATTAGGAAAAATGTAGCGGCTTGCCTCTAGGACACTCAAAATTACCAAATATTTGACATCCAATGATTAATTAATGTGCTCCAGTGGTGTCATTAAACAAAACAAAGTATTTTTATCATCTTTGCCAACCACTTTAAAAAAAAAAAAATTGGATATGATCAATTAAATTATATTAACCGAAATTTTGCGTACATTTATCCTTTAAAATTGGACATCTTTAAAATATAAAAAATCATACCCCCCAATCTCTCGGCAAGCTGAGCACATTTAATAGGCGAATATGAATGTTTAAACAATTTGATATTAAGTATTATTAGTTTACCAAGTACCAGGTACTGTAATGAGCAATCACTCTGCTTGTGGCTTTATAGATGGTGAAAACTGCCGGATTGAATGGCAGTCTCATTAATTGAAACCACAGTAGGTTTTGTTTTCACATGTGCAAAATATAGTGCATAACTGACTTTCACCAAATTATTTTTACTATTTGAAAAAGGGAAGTCTAACAATTCAATTGTTTTTCATTAGCAGGTTCCCCACAGATATGACATCACCTACCACAGTGTTTGATACACTGGGGAAGCCAATCTTATGACCCAAGCGATGGAGAAAACAAAGTGTTTAGAATAAACGGGGAAATCTGGGTTACCTGTAACAGCTAAATATAGTCCACTTGTGACATTCAGTAATTTAAGGAGTCGTTACTGTGACAAGAAGTTTATTTTGTTTAACGACCCCACTGGAGTACATTGATTTTATTAATCAACTAATAGCCGTCAAATGTTTAGTAATTCTAACATGTATAGTCTTGGAGGAAACCTGCTACATTTTCCACGATTAGTAGCAAGGGATCTTTTATATGCATTTTACTTCGGACTGGACAGCACTTTCCATGGCCTTTGACATACCAGTCATGCGCTGGTTGGTGTGGGCGAAAAGCCCAATCACAGAATGGGTCCACTGAGGTGGTTTGATCCTGCGATGCAAGTACCTTGGGCGAGAGCCCTTTCAACTGAGCTAGATCACACTCCTCATTGCTTGCCACACTTGATAGGACAACTTTTTTCTGTTGGTTTATTTCCAAGATATGATCTGGACATGGATTTACTGTTGTGTGCAGTAGACTGAAAAGTAGGTCACAGTAACCTAGTACTAGTACAAGACACACCACCATCCCAAGTTGTTACATGTGAGGTTTGATGGTCCTGTATGCAAGATATGGTCCAGACAAAAAAAGTTAACAGACTGTCATACGAATGGGCAGACCGACAACGCCATACCATAATACGATCCATAGATGGGCGTATAAAAACTATTATTTTAGAATTAATTATGAAGATATGCATGGGATCGATTAAAATTAGTTCCACTATTACATGTGGATCTAACAGCAGCCAGTTGTAGCTCTCTCCACCAATCAAAACCTATTCTGAGCGTATACGATATTTTTCATGTGAATTACGAATGCCTTATTTAGACCAGTAGAACTAATTTTAATCAGATTGCTAACAACACTGCGTAGTCTCCAATGTCCAGGTAACATTTCGTCTGTAAATAATAATTTAAATATTGACCAGGTCAGGTCAGGTCAGGTCATAGGGTTTTACGTGCACATTCAGAACAAGCTGTTGTAGCACACTGCCAAGGCCGGCTCCTCTGTCCATCACAGGAAAGGTGGGGAGGAGGGACCGCCTGCACTGGCAGGTGCAAGGGAGCATCAGCAGCCCGATCAAATCGGTAGCAGGTGGGTGTTGACCAATCAAACTTCACATTTTATAACGTTATTTGGGAGCATACAAATTCTAAAAATATCGGGCGAGTCTATTTTTGTGGCCGCAGTATAGCGAACCATATCAATATATACAGGATGAGTTATTAGTCTTCAATTTTACATTAAAAATTATTTATTTATTTATAAAAAAACAAAAAACTAAACCAGTCTTCAGTTTTACATTACAAATTATTTATTTTATAAAATAAAACATGTTTTAAGGCTTTCGTAATTCACACGAACCCTCAGGATAATTTCGGAATGTTTTCAAATTATTTTTAAATCACTGGCATGATTCTGCAAGTAAGGTATTGTTTGGTGGACATGAGCTCCAACTGGCTGGTGTTAGATGGCCTCAGATTACAGTTATCTTCCCATTTGGTTGTAAAATCCAGAAATTTGACCGCGCAAGTAGTCTGCTGTTTGACTGATTATTTCATGGCAGACGGCTATGAAGTGGCAACTGTTTGACTGAAGTGACAGGGGATAGCATGTAGTTTGTAAACGTGTAACTTGCTGACATTGAAGACTTGTTTGTGGTAATTCCAGCCCATGCAAAAGTAGTGCTTTTTGTGTAAAATGGGTGTACGCCGGCCTGGTTTAGAGGGTGTGTCTGTTTAAACCAATATGCTGGGAGAAAGAGCTGGACAACAGGGGTTGTCCTTTTCAGGGTACCATGCAGGCAAAGGTACATACAAAACTTCACGGGCCTGCTGATATTAATAAAAAAGTTATAGCCACTAAGGCTATATAGAAACATATAGCGAAATTAATTGTGGTCTGAGGCCTGATATAGTTCACACATTACACTGGTTAAATGCTTGATTCTGATGAAAGTATTATAACCAGAGAGGTGAAATTACACACGGATTGTGAATACCACAAGGAATATGAAAACTATTTTTTTTATTTGTAAATATTTTATTAAATTAAAAAACTTTTTTTTTTAATTTATTAAAAATTAAAATTAAAATTTTTAACTTTTAAATTTCAATATCCTCCAAAATAGCATAAAATGACCTCTGATGTTGCTACAGGTTGTTGCAATATTTTTTAACAGTTTTGAGCTAATAATTTGGTAAAAAAAGAGCAAAAGTTGAATTTTGTTAGTCAATATTGAGATTTTAAATTTGTTTTACATATTGAGTTTTAATGAGTTTCTCAGTTATTGCAATTGGACAGAAGATCTAAATATAATGAATATATTACTACTAAATGTAATTAAACACTTTAAATAAATAGTATACAGTTTTTAACAAGATTAAGTACTCTAATAATACATTTCACCTACATTTATGTAAATTACACAGTCATTTTTCAAAAATGATCTTTTATCCTTAGAAAATCTAATGGGCTAATATTCTATGCTGTCTGAATGTATTTATTGTGTTCAGTAATCAGATGCTGGTATACTTGTTACGTTTATTGCAGAAAATGTGCCAAAAAGGTTAACATTTGGCTTGAATTACATATGGCAGAATAATCTATAATGCATATACAGTGGTCATTACTACAAACATCCTTCCAATCAAGAAATACTACACTGAGGTATCCAAGACACTGGCACATGACTACACTTGTTAACAGTTATCACTGGAAACTGAAAAATATGGTGCAAGTACCTCTTGGTAGGATTTATATCAGCAATTTGTGACAAAATCTTCATTTTCAAAGTTGTCAACAAAAAACATATTATGGTGTATACCTAAGTAATATCTGTAGGGCATATTCATATTAATATGCATTTATATGGACTGTTTTGCCTTTTACAAAGTGGCTACATGTCTAATGCAGTAAATGAAATATACTCTTCAAAAGAAGAAACGCAAAACCACATTGTCGTAACATTTGGAGAATTGATTTAATTATTGAATGGTGAGTCCGATAATTACCAAATGTTGCAGGATTGTTCACAATTCACTCTAGTCCATTGTGAGTAAGTGATAGGACACACCACCAAGGTCAAGGTCATCTGGAGTCAATACCGGGTGTGGCCTCCGCGTGTGTTGACAACTGCCTGGCACTGCCTGCCCATTGAAGCAACCAGAGTACGGATGATGTCCCGGGGGATGGTGGCCCACTCGGCCTGCAAGGCTGCTGCCAGCTCGGGCAGGGTCTGGGGCTGTGGTTGTCGCTGTCGGAGGCGTCGGTCCAACTCGTCCCATAGATGCTCAATTGGGTTCAAATCCGGTGATATCGATGGCCAAGGAAGGACATTAATGTTGTTGTTCTGTAGGAAAGCCGTTGTGAGACGTGCTGTGTGAGGCCTGGCGTTGTCATGTTGGAACACTGCGTTGGCGTTGGCCATAACTGGAACGATGTGTGGCCGGAGGATCTGGTCAATGTAGCCCTGTGCATTCAGGTTGCCCTGCACGTGGACCAGGTCAGTTCTGCCAGTGTGTGAGATGGCTGCCCACACCATGACACTACCCCCGCCGAATCTGTCCACTTCCTGCACGCAGTTTGCCGCATAACGTTCACCACGACGCCTATACACGCGACATCTTCCATCATGACGTCGGAGCAGAAATCGGGACTCGTCACTGAACCACACCTGTCTCCATCGCAGTTGAGGCCATTGTCGATGAATCTGGCACCCACTGCAGTCGGAGTCGACGGTGTTGTGGTGTTAAGATGACACCTCGAACTGGACGTCTGGCACGAATTCCTACCTCACATAGGCGGTTCCGTACGGTCTGGTCGGATATCCTGCGCAAACCTGGTATTGCTGCGGCTGTGGAGGTGGCAGTAGTCAATCGTTCCCGAAGGTGGCGTACCCGGATGTAGCGGTCCTGCCCGGGGATAGTGACCCGTGGTCGACCGGATCTAGGGAGGTCACGTGTTGATCCATGTTGCTGGTAACGGTCCCACAGTCTGGAGATGGTGCTTGGGGACACATGGAATGCCCTGGCAACGGCCGTTCTGGATTCGCCTGCGTCTAGTCGGCCGATGGCATTGTTTCTCTGCGGTTCACTGAGACGTGGCATGTCCTGGATTGTCAACTGTCGGCCAGATACAGAGGCCAGGCAAGCGAACACCCTGCACTTTTATACTGTCGGTGTTCATGTTGCACGTGCAGACAACGCACGTGCAGTGGTGACATGGTTTGCACGTGGCTGCATTTTTGTGAATATTCACATTTTGGAACTTTATTGTACAGTAGCTGCGTTTTATCGAATGTAACCGTGGGAATGTGTTTGGGACATGCAATGACCTTATATTCACAAAGCATGAACCGGTAGGAAATATAAAATCGGAGTTATAACCCATTTGTACCCTTTTGCGTTTCTTTTTTTGAAGAGTATAGATTAAGTAAATACAGCAGGTCAAAATTGAATCTGAGGCCTATCATGTCTAATTTTCCCTGAAATTAGTGTGTAAAAATTTGTTGCAAATGGCCCCAATTTTGTGACTTTCACCATCCCTCCGACACATTTCTAATAATGTATCATGAATTCAGTCACCATATCTTTAATAAGCCTCCACTTATCATATCTAAAATGCAAAATTTTACAGTTTTAGATTTTAATTGTTTTCAAAAATTTAAATTTAAGTTTAATATTTCATTAAAAATTAAGTAAAATCTAATGATTGATTTTGTTTCCTTTAAATATTTCAAAATCTTTCCAAGACAACACTGTGCAGATAGAACATGTGTAGAAGAAAAAATAGCTGCTCATTGTATGAAGAAATTCCAAAATTTGATAAAGTTATTACATTTTGAAGTTGGTGTCCCTCAAGTTTCCATTGCTAAAATTGGCCATGGCAAGGCACTGTGGTAGGTGTTTTAACACAGCCTCTATATACTCTCAGTTTAAAGGTGACATCCCGATACTTACTGAGCATTGCTTTAATATGTATATCATTGGAATGCATTAGTGTGGGGCAGTTTTTAGGGGGAAAAATGGACTGATAGGCCTCAGATTACAGTTATCTTCCCATTTGGTTGTCCAAAATCCGGAAATTTGACCGCGCAAGTAGTCTGCTGTTTGACAGCTATGAAGTGGCAACTGTTTGACTGAAGTGACAGGGGATAGCATGTAGTTTGTAAACATGTGTAACTTGCTGACATTGAAGACTTGTTTGTGGTAATTCCGGCCCATACAAAAGTAGTGCTTTTTGTGTAAAATGGGTGTACTCCAGCCTGGTTTAGAGGGTGTGTCTGTTTAAACCAATATGCTGGAAGAAAGAGCTGGACAACAGGGGTTGTCCTTTTCAGGGTATGTGTCCCCCATGCAGGCAAAGGTACATACAAAACTTCACGGGCCTGCTGATATTAATAAAAATGTTATAGCCACTAAGGCTATAAAGAAACATATAGCGAAATTAATTGTGGTCTGAGGCCAGATCCACATGTAATACTAATAGTGGAGCTAATTTTAATTAGATTGGATGAATTTGAAGTTATTTATTACAAATAAATGTGAAAACAAAGTATTGTAGTTTCCACTTTGACATAGGACCTTTAAGAGTAGAATGTTTCACAGTATCCCAGGACACCCATTATATTGGCAGCCACTGTAAACAGGATTAATAACATGTTTTTCCCATGAATGTGCACCGTAGCAAATTATTTTTTCCTAGTTTAGGAGTATTGAACTGGACAACGAGGGGTTTTCAGAATAATTTGTAGCCAACTATAGCATGGCCAGTCTTTCTTTCTTTTTCTTTTTTTCATCTTTGTTTCTGTGTCAGGCGACCACAAAGAATTCTGGGTAAACTTAGTGTATTGAATGTGTATGCATAAAACAAACATCACTAGTTAATGCATGTGACACACTCCAGATTCCCCCCTAAAATATATTTTTGTCTAGTAAATGAAATTATTTGGTTGTACAGTATTTCTTTTGAGGCACATAGCTGAAGGTATAAACTTTGTTTCAGAGCAAAAATTAATAAATATTCTTGGTGGGAACTGCGATTATTGCAACTTTGACATAGCACCTTTAACATAATCTCAGTTGAGAACTCGGTGAAAAAATTGCAACATTAATACAGTTCTGTAGTAATTTAACAAACTTCTTTTAACAACACTCCAGCCATGATTACGTGCAGGGAAAACGGGGTTTTATCAAACCAGTCCTATATTAGGTTACCGAGGCTAACCAGAGCATCTTATTTATATTGATGATTGGCTAACATTATCTATCCACTATTTCGCACACGAGTTGTGTCATAATTACACAAACATACTTTGCAACAACCTTTAAAAATGTGTGAAAATAAATTTATTACAGAACTTAAAGAGTAAATTGTTTTTTAAACTCATCCTTGACTCGACATCTTGGCCAACTGTTGTGAATATTGCATCATGGAAGATGGATCCACACTTGGCAGTATTTGGGCTTGTGTCGACATTGGTCTCTGCAAATGATTATAGGAATATTGTTCCTACAGGTCAGCTGGCAGCATAGGTTTTTCCCTTCTTTCTTTACTTCCTTAGTTTTTATTATTTATTTCTGCTGGCAGCATAGTTTCTTCCTTCCTGTCTTTCTTTCTTTCTTAGTCCCAACTGCTACAGTGGCATGTTTATTGCCAGTTTTCAAGTTACTGTACATCTTAAACATCATCACCATTTTATTTGGCCTTTTCTGGAAAAGTCATAGGTAGTAAGTCTTTAGCAGGGAAGCCATGATTGACCAACAAAATGGTTACCATGGCAACAAATGGTGCAAGCAGGAGCCACTGCAGATCTTGCAGAATCATTTCATTGAACCTGAAAATGGAGATGATTATGATAAACAGAATATTTAAACAGAATTTTAAAGCAAAGTTCAGAAACTTAAAGGGACACACCCTAGTTACGGCTAGTTGTTAACCATTACGGCGTTGTTTTTCGCTATTAAACCCATTTTTTTCACAAATAAAATTGCACTTTACTTACCGTTTATTATTTAGAATATACATTTCCATTCACCTAAAGTGTGTTTTGGTAATCCTGGTGTTTGTAATACCACAAAATGCATTTTTCGTATTTCTAAAAAACGGACGCATGTTTGAGAAAAAACCGTTGAGCAGACAAGGTCTAATCTATTTTTAGACAGGATATTTCCATTTCAATGTCACAGACGTTGGTATACCACGTGACCGTTATCATTTTGGTTCGGTTTGTTTTCTCGTGCACGGTTCGCGCAATCAACATCCGATTTGTTGTTGTTCATTTGTGAGATTTTTCTTCACAGTTCGTGAACATTTTCAGTAACAATAAAGTTCAGACAAGTAAGTATCTCAATACAAAACGTTACAAACCCTAAAAACAATAATTTTGCTAAGTCCTACGATATCTGGAGAGGGGATACAACCAGGACAGAACAGTTGGAACATGTCCAGGAGAGGTGAAAAGAACGCACCCCAAGTCTGTGAGATTTGTCGTGACATAGGCATTGTTGTGCTTCGAGCGACATCTACCGGTGACATCAGAATACAAACTTTCAAAATTATTTCAAGCAATTGGGACATGGGGATTCCCATGGTATTTATCGATATAAAACCTGCTTTTTCACTCCATTTGATAAAAACGTGATCTAAGTGTGTTACAGGTTTGTAGATTAACCAAATTATAATTTATTTTCGCTGGATGGAACTAGGGTGTGCGGCTTTAATGTTATAAAACAAATTGGTGAGGATAGAATTGTGGAACATCTTTGTAATGTTGACTGACCTCAGTGGCGTCGTGGTTAGGCCATCAGTCTACAGGCTGGTAGGTACTGGGTTCAGATCCCAGTCGAGGCATGGGATTTTTAATCCAGATACAGACTCCAAACCCTGCGTGAGTGCACCGACCAGTGATCCATAACTGGTTCAACAAAGGCCATGGTTTGTGCTATCCTGCCTGTGGGAAGCGCAAATAAAAGATCCCTTGCTGCCTGTCGTAAAAGAGTAGCCTATGTGGCGACAACGGGATCAATGTTTCACGTTCAATAGCCGATGATAAAATAAAAAATCAATGTGCTCTAGTGACGTCGTTAAATAAAACAAACTTTACTTTTGTAATGTTGATGTATTATCATCAAAGAGAAAATATGTGCTCATCGACCATCTAAAACTGGATGCATTTCTGTATGGGTTTCTACATACTTGCTACACTTGCTATTAAATTTTTAGCTTAAAATCTGTTTGCTATTGATAAGACCTATGCTGGTTTTCAGATCTGCCACAAGGACTATTACATTATCTACTCAAGCAATGGGACTGGATTACAAAACACTAGTTGGGACAATTTTACTTTGTTTGACACCCAATGGACGATGTGGTTTTTTGCCAGGGTGTCATTAAACATTCATTGATTCATTATCTTTGAGCAATTAAGTGAAAAGAAACGAATCCAAAAGTACAGGCAGTAATCTAGAATTAAAAAAGTAAAAGTGACTGCTCTATTCCCAGAAAAAAAGAGAAGTAGTTTGATAAAAATTAGTGAAGTGAACATTTATTAATGTTTCATGTTTTGTCATGTTCTACACATTCATTTTAAAAACTCAAATTATACACTCAGTTTGAATCATAATATTTGATAATAAAATTCAATCAAAATAGTTGAATAGTTCGATAAAAAACCCACTAGTATTAAGTAACTGACAATATGAAAGAAATAATTAGAATTGTGTGTGAATTTAGCTCATTTGGTTGAGTACTCGCATGAGGTGTTTCCATCACAGGATCGAGCCACCTTAGTGGATCCATTCAACTGATTCATTTTTTTCTTGTTCCAACAAGTGCACCACAACCAGTCAAAGGCCGTGGTATGTGCTTTCCTGTCTGTAGGAAAGTGCATATAAAAGATCCCTTGCTGCATTAGGAAAATTGTTTCCTCTGATCAGAATTACCAAATGTTTGACATCCAATAGCCAATGATTAATTAATCAATGTGCTCTAGTGTTGTCATTAAACAAAACAAACAAACTTTCATATTAGTTCCAAAATATTACCGATACTTTTGACTACTCATTACTGCTAACACATCAGTGACTTGAGCAAAGTTTCAGCAGAAAAAAAAACAAGCTAGATTAGTGCCTGGCAAATATAACATATAATATAAAAAGCTGCTTACCTCAATGCAAAACTGTCTTGAAAAACCTGCCCATGTTGATTGGTCAACTGAATAGTCATATGACCCTGACCTGGTTGTGGCCATGTTGGAATTTTAACTGAATACTGCCCAACCTCTGTGTAATGTGACTTGAACAGCAAGTTCTTGCCATAATATATCTGTAAAAATGAAACAAACAATAACTTTAAATAAAACAAGATTATTAACTTTTCTAATGATTAATGTTTTTCAGTGCATTCTGGGCCATTTTATATAAGCTTTTCTATCATTTTAAAAAGGGAAGATGCCCCAACCTCCAGTGCAGAGTTTTCACAACACTTTCCAAGAATATAATTATACTCACTACTACAAAACCTTCCAACTTTACCAATGGTTATGCAACAAAATACAAAATAATAATAATAGGGGATGCAGAGAAATGTTACTAGCTACACTACTCTTTTTGTATCATTTATGCATGTGTTGTAACCATCATAACATTATACATGACTTATGCTGCTGGATTAAATAAATAGTTTGAAACAATGAAATTGTTCAGTTTTCACTCAATCATGAATTTGAAATGAGGACCATTTCAGAATTGATCGCATGAGGGAGGTGGGAGGGACTATAATTATAATTTTATGCCTCATATGACTGCTATTTTGTGCCTCACATGACTGCTTTTTTTTCCCTCCCTAAGTATCTTACGTATAGCGCTTTGTGTCAGTATTATCGTCATGCCGAAGCCACGGAAACTGAAAGTCAAGTTTCATTAAATATTCTACGGTTTTTGGCTGGCTCTGTTTTGGTTTCAGCTGCAGATTTCTCAGATTGGCCTTCATTTGACTTTTTAGTACTTGTTTCATCCGTCTCGTCTTCTTGATTAGCATTTGAAATTTTAGATTTTCGTTTTCCTAAAGAATTGTAATATTTTAACATTTTGCCACTTTGAAAGTTTTTGCCATGTTTCTACATGCTGGGCGGAAACAACGTATACATCTACACAGCAAGAAAAACAAACACACCGATAACTGGGTCTGCATTCGATTTGAACTCGTGTAGCAACATGCATAATGGGTTAGCAGATCAAACACATCACTTGTGTTCGTTCAGTAATTACATAGTGGAAACTTCGACAGGTTTTTTGTTACCCTGCTCCACATAACATTTTGTAACGTTAAGACCACCATCCCTTTTAAAATTATGTAAGACTTTGTCACCCCTCACTTTTCACTGCCACAGTTATGCATTTTAACCAACATTATTCGGTTTGCATTTTTTTTTCTTTTGAATTTATTTTAAATCAATAATTGATTAAAAAAATCATCAAATAAAAATATGGCCATGTATGGCTGCCAGTATTTAGTTTATGCTTTTAAAAAAATTCACATTGTTTTAAAGACGTTGCCGGCAAGTAAATCTTGACAAACAACCACTCCCCCCATAATGTTTGTAATGCATCGCATGGTGCATCAAAGAGCATTACATAATTGTTGAAATGCTCATTTATAATGCATTGTTTAATAATTAGTCTCCATTTTGCACATTTGATTACAATGTGTATAGTATGAACAGTGAGTGAGCAACCCTTACTTGATTTTGTACTCGTGTTCTTCAATCAAATGCAACCACCACTAATGTACCATAGTGAATCGGTTATGTATAGTACAATACAGTATTCGGAACTTCTTTAGTCGGCCGATTACATACATGATCCAGAAATCCATATCAATTGAGATATTCCAAATGGTTGTGTGCATTAAAATAATACACCAATTGAAATATCTGGATTGTTTTCGTGATAAGTACCGAACGTCTTTATAACGGTACGGCATAAAATTGATCACAGTGATCAATTGGACAGCTTCGTAAAAAACGAAGTGTTCCGACTGCACATGGTGTCAACAAATTGCATTGGTTTTCGCTGTTACGACTGAACGCACATGCATGGCTGTTAACAAAAGTAAAATGTTGTGACTGAAATTTCAACGTACAGGGCATTAAAAATGGCAGGGCTCGAAATGCAGTGTTAGTACATGCACCGGTGCATTCTGATTTTTGCGTGTGCATGTAACTTTTAAAACTGGGTGCACGCGGTGCATGCTAATATTTTTCAAGTACTGTGTATTGCGTATACTAGTATCCTGGTGTCTACCAGATTCAGACTCAAGTTGTTGAATTTTGAGTATGCATTTCGTAATCTGTTCGCCACATGAAAACGATAACTTTTATCTCATGGGCACATCCATTTTGTATCCCATAATCCTACTTACAACAATGGCGCCCTTTCGGTCATTTCCGTGAAATATATTTGCGAAAATTGCCGGCAATATCTCAGTTATATCCGTGAATGGTATTAGGGAAGGTGGTCGAGACCGACTTTGGGGTATTCACGCGCATAACACAGTTGTTGTCGTCACTGACAAATTGAACTCCGCCATATCTGTGATCAATACAAAGTACCATAACTGCCTTGAACATTTTCGACCTCAGATATGGGCATTTGATTGCGAACGTGCAGGTGCGTTACTCGCGTAGTTGACTCGAAGTCAGCCAGTGATTACTTCAATCGCAACTTCTCGTCGAATTCCGTAGGCTAATTTATATTATACCAACAGATCTTATCGAGTTAAAAAAGTTGATAACTTGCTTAATACAAAACACAAATATTCGTACATTTTTGTAATAGGCCTATTATAGATTTCTGTAAGGCGTTTATGTTGGGTGAAATTTTCAAATTTGATCAAGAATCAGTAATAAACGCAGTTGTATAACGTTCCGGTACTGTTAATAAATAAATATAGGTATTGCCGAATAATTCCGAATAGCTTTGTATAAAAAAAAAAATCAACACTGTAATCAAGGTAATTAAAATAGTATTTTCCTCATTGTTAACAGGATTTACCTTATTTTTGGTGCATGCAGAATTTTAATGGTGCATGTAACTTTTTTTTCAGCATGCACCTGGTGCATGTAGATTTGTTTTCTTCATATCTAGCCCTGAATGGTAATGTTTTATATGACAATTGTAGTCCACTTTAAACATGTATTTCTCCCATTCCACACCCTGTTATTTTTTTTATTGGACAAAAACATTAATTTGATGGGTCCTGCAGATTATTGATGGATTTTGTATTTGGGGTGGGGAGGGGGCGGGGGCACTTGTGTAGTGGGATATGACACAGAAACCTTTTAAAGTTATTAATAAGCGAAAAGGTAAACATTTCCTGGGATTGGGGGGGGGGGGGGGGGGGCATGGCCCCCTGCCCCCCACACACCCCGGGCTACACCACTGGGAAATAGTCCTATTATGCTGACATTTGCTGGGGTGTTCTTTCATAAGCTACGGCCCTAGTACGGGCATTTTTTTAAAGTTTGCATTATAACCTGATATTATTTATTTAGGCTTGACCGCTAGCTGATGGCCGGCAAATCAAATATTCAAATACATTTACATCAGGTGGCCCTTGTGTTATTGCAAATTCATTATGGGAGGGGGAGGGAGTCGTTAAAAATTGAGGTAAAAGCCAATGTCTGATACTGCATTATGCTAATGTTGAATAATCCTTTGTTGATCTTTGTGTCATTTAACAATACGTAACGCAAAATCTTGCAGTTTCAATACCCCTCTCCCCTTGTAATGTTTTGTGACCATGTCATATTTTACTTTGGGGTCTTTAGTAATACATATATGTTAAAACAAAATGGCAATGACTGGTTGCATTTTACTTTATGAATTAACATTACGTTGCACAATAACCACCACCACAACCCCACCCCCCACCCCCCACTTATGTTTTGTCACATCCCATAATTCCCACTCTCCTTGGTGCACGTTGCGTAGTTCTCGAATAACCCCATTATTCAATCGTAAATAATAAAGAAATAACATACCGCTGGTCTGTAAATGTTATATTTGACCGGATGAACTTTAATTAAGTTTCAATATCTATAATACGCAATCTAATATCTCCCAGCAGAACTATTACATTGTAACAGTGTTCACACTCGCACGTGCTGTTCGTCACATGGTGTGACATCGGGTACGGCCATTACTTCAAAGGGAGTGAGTAGCACATTTAAATTAAAGGTGGGTTTTTTCCCCACTTAATTTACAACTACTGTAGTAACGTTTTTTGTTTGTTTTTTAATTACAAAAACCATACCAAAAATGATTTTAAATAATAATAATAATAATAAAATATTTGAGAAAAAAAAGTACGAAACATATGTACACACCTTTTTACAAAATAAGATCATCTGCTTAAAATAGCACAGCAAATGATAGTGCAGGGTGCACAATAAGTCAATACTTTACTTTCTACGTCCATTCGGACTATGTAAATAGCGAACTGGACGTGTTGCGATAGATCCCATATATGTGTTAACGCAAATGGATAAATTAAAACAAAAAGTTGTATTCTTCTACCAAAACTGTATTATATCAGACAATGTAGGCATTATTACTAAAAACTACGACACAACAGACTGTATCAAAACAGGATAAAACTAATTTGCACATCCAGGTCAGACTTGTTCGTCACGTGTTCGTAATCGAAAAATATACAATGAACTAAATTTTTAAACATTTTTATGAGTTCAAGTATCCGCGATAAGAGCAACTTTGGGAATCTTTATTGGGAAACTGTTGGGTCGTAATTGGGAAAAGGTTTGATATTGGATTTGGAATTTACGTTAGGGGAATGGGGCCGTTCATCGGCCCCAAAATGTATGGTAGATTATACCCTCCCGATAGGTACTTAAATGGGGGTCAGTGGCGCAAAGAAAATGGCCGAAGTGATCGGGTTGACATTACGGAAACCGAAAACGGCCGAAGTGATTCTCATCTAAAAAAAAAAAAAAAAAAAAAAGACTGAAAAAATAATTTCCACAATTTCTCTGACGACGGAAATCCGTCTCACGACGGACAGTTAACAGCCATGCACATGGCAAATAATTTAATACTTAGACGTTACGGTTTTTGGAGTCAGTCGCCAGATAAATTCAATCGGGTCGCCACGCCAACATTTTGGTCGCATTGAAAATGGTTGCAACGTACAACACTGTTCTATGGAATCAAATTTGTCCAATACAGATGCATCTGTCTATTGGATGTCAAACATTTGGTAATTCTGACATTCAGTCTTAGAGAGAAAACCAGCTACATGTGTCCATTAGCAGCAAAGGATATTTTATATGTACCATCTCAAACAGGATAGCACATACCATGGCCTTTGACCAGTGTGTTTTAAGGGTATTTATATAGGAATACAATGTCTAAACTGCCACAAACTAAAATTAATGGACCTAATTTACAAAGATTGTTTTTGTCTTACATGTGTAATTACATGCACTTACAAATACCAGCATATAAGAAAAACGGACATGGTAAATTAGGCCCTGTGTGTGTAAAGTAGTACAATGATACTGTGTCCGTTTGTTTTCAATTATTCTGTCTAAACTATATAAATACAGATGTACAATATACCAATAACCACTCACTTTTATCATGTAGTTTACTGTCATCTTAGAATTTTCTCTTGGCTTCTGGACTATTTCAAAGTTGAACCAAAATGAGCTACCAGTTACCTCCCCCTGGTGTCTTGTTGATGCCATGATGTATACAAATGGCTACCAAAAGAAGAAAACACAAATTAGTTAATTCTACTGCATTGTTTGCTCAAAGCATTTTCAAACAAGAAATACTTAAAAAATGATGTGTTATCAAACATTTGTCTTATGACATCACAGTATGTATATTTATTTTTTATTGGACTATTGTCAGCATAGGCATATACTGGGGAGATGGCATCAAATTTACTCAGATTTTTTTTTTTTAAGTGCCCTGATTTGGCATAAATGCTCTATTTATCATACAATAACAAAAAAGTTAACTTAAATATAGTAATAAGCACTACGCTGTTTCAAACAATTAAAAAATACCAAAGAATACAACATATCAGTAGGTTCAAGCATGATGTCCTGGGGACACACCTCAGCTATCTGGGCTGTCTGTCCAGGACAGTGGGTTAGTTGTTAGTGGTTAGTGAGAGAGAAAGGGGTGTAGTGGTCTTACACCTACCCAATGAGTCATTAAAACCGGGCTGCGAACCCACTACCTACCAACCTTATGTCCGATCGCTTAACCACAATGCCACAGAAGCTGGTGAAGGATCTGCCCTACACAATTCTGAACTTGCTCTAAAAAAAATGCTCAATTTGCTACATCTTGTAATATGATTGTCAGCAAAAAATGCATACCTTATGGATGGAAAAAGAAAAATCATTGTATGTCTTCGTAACGGCCGGACATGAGTTCTGTTGGTGAAACCTCTCGGCTGCCTCTGGTATCTGATAGTCCTGGCTAAGTTCCCTACCTACTCCGAGACAGATTAGAGTACCGTCCCTTGTGGACACAAGCAGCTCCAGTCCTGGTGACTGTTTGACGAGGTCATGTGACAGCACTTCAACCAATGAGGTTTCTTCAATGGGGATGTGTACCTGACACGTCCGATCACTGGAGACGATGTAGAGGTTGCCATCATTTGCAGCAAACACCTGTCAGGTAGATTATATTTAATTAAGGATCATCCGTTATTAAGTTTATATATGGCAACATTGAATGTCAATACACAGCCACAGTAGCTTGAATTTTTTTAACGCTAGAAAATAAAGATTTCCCGGGAGAAACGTTTTTCCCCTGGGAGACGTGATCAAATACCGGGAGTCTCCCGCGGAATCCGGGAGGGTTGACAGGTCTGAATACTTATGGACGGACAACGCCACACTATAATACTTATGGACGGACAACACCACACCATAATACTTATGGACGGACAACGCCACACTGTAATACTTATGGACGGGCAATGCCACACTGTAATACTTATGGACGGGCAATGCCACACTGTAATACTTATGGACGGACAACGCCACACTGTAATACTTATGGACGGGCAACGCCACACTGTAATACTTATGGACGGACAACGTCACACTGTAATACTTATGGACAGACAACACCATACCACAATACGACCTGTCAAAGACTGGCATATAAAAACTTGCATGCAAGCTTTGATGATCCTGTATGAATTGATATGAAAAATATGCTCCGGAAACAAAACGTTTCTGGACGTATATGTGGATGGACAATGCCATAAAATAATAGGACCTCTCTAAGACATGCGTATAAAAATATTATCTTTCTAATACTGTATATTCATTATAAATTTATTTCATTTCAAAAAGTTAGTACTGGAGTTGTTGTAATAGTCATAGGAAATATACAAAAGTCATAGCAAATGTTCTGGATAGTGCTTAAAGCCCTTGGAAAACGACTGCTGGTAAAGTGTATCATACTGAACCATGGTATTTTAAGCTTAGAAATTTACCAGCTTTTGTTTAGGAGTTGAGGAGCAACAAGAAGAACAAATGTCTTACCATGTCAGCTTGATTGTCTGAGCTTCCAATCTTTGTGATAAGAATGTTTGAGACAATCTTACTGCCAATGTTTAAAGGCCAATTGGGAAGATGACTGCCATCTTTTCCACTGAGAGCAAAGACTTTCCTAAAAAATTAAATCCATAAAATCCACGTACCAAGTGCTGAAAGGCTCATAGAAGACATACATAATTTATTTCTCTCCCTAAAATATTCCAATAAAATGGAGAAAAAACAAAGCAACCCCCCCCCCCCAAAAAAAAAAACACCCCAAAAACACCCCCAAAAAACAAACCACCATAAGTAATATACTATAAAGAAAATTTGAATTAGGTTATGTATAAAAAGAAAATTCTATATACTAAGTTGATCACAAATTAATCATCATAGATGAAGCATCAACAGCCTAAGTTTGTTTTATTGTTATATTATATATGTACTGTATATAATACATCTGACATTCTATTTTCATTATGATCCCATTTTTAAATAGAGACGGTTTCATACCCATCACTGGTTGCTACGACAACATCCAAAGTGCCATCATGATTGATGTCAATAATGCGACTTCCTGCACCAACTCCACTTAATTCCTGCTCCCACTGCAAGTTGCCATTGTGGTCCAGACATGACACATTATCGCTGGTATCCATGGTGATAATCTCCAATTTACCATCATTGTTCAGATCTGCAACACTGACCTAAATAAACAAATCAGTGTACATAATTATTTTGTATGATATTTTTGTTTGTTTTTGTAGCAGATAAATATAATATGTTTATTGTTTTATATACTGTCCATTTAGAGATGTAGATGAAAATCTCACTGACCCTTGTTAAAGTTTCAGCAAATTTTAATTTCCATTGAACATAGTAACTAAAAGGCTGGCTCCCGTGTTAAATTCAAAACCTGCAAAGCAATCTGTAACTTTTACACTTTTCTTTTGGTTATAGCAGAATGACAAATAAAAGACATTTAAAAGTAACATTTTTATTGGACTTTTTAATTAAAATATGTAGATTTACACTTTACTTGGATGTGTTGTATTTAAAATATTTTATCATATAATGATTGTAATCATGTTTTTTTATTTTAATGTTTTATGCAAAAAGTTAAAAGTTATATTACACTAGCAAAACGAAGTAATTTATTTAAAAGTGACATTGTTCATAACATAAAAAAATAATCTTGTGTTCTCGATTTAGATATATTTAAAAATACTTCCATATTTGTAATGTCGTTCTTACCTGTCCTTGCAGTGAGTGAAGTGATTTTGGAAATCCAGCACGCAATTGTCCGGAATGAGTAAGAATGTGTAAATTTCCTGTCGATGATCCAATGATTATCTCAAGTTCACCACCATTACTATCAAGGTCAATCACAGTTGGTGAGAAGAGAAGAAATGCTGGGAACTCAGATGAAAGCTTCAATGAAAGAAAGATCGATGATTAAATGTGTATTCAGTATAATCATTACAAATTTTAATAACAAAAAGGTAAAAAAGTAATAGTTTAAAAAAAAAATCATAATCCCACCAAACATTAAAATAATGAAGTCATTTAATGCATGTGCATGCAGCTCAATGTACACAAAAAATGTCATAAAGGTTTTCATGAAGAATTTTAAAATCTCATACTGGTTACAAAGCCATCTATGTACGAAATTATTTTCAAGCAGAAAAACTATTTGTTTATCAACTGACTTGTTTGTGAAGTGGGTGTTTCCATGCATTACATAATGGTTTAGAGGGTGTATGGTCTAATGTTATGGAACATTACATAGGTGTTACATTGTCACATGACATGTTTGTGAGTCTGAGAGTAGTTTTACATGCCCATATACCACTAAGGTTTCAGGCATCATGTTTGTGAAGGAAAAAGAGAAGGTCTCCAAGCATTACACTTTTTTTTAGGGAATTAGTATTACTGAGCATTTTACTGGTAGAACTGGGCATCTACTTTTTAAAAATAGTGTTACATAATATCTGAACAGCCGCAAATGAGAAAAATAAATGATTCCCCCTCCCCCTCCAAATACTCACCTCTGACAGTTCCAGGCACACCTTGAATATCACCTGCATATTTGTCAGGTTTAACACTGTCACCCCAGCAACCAGGTAACTTAGAGTGGGCTCTGTCATGTTTTGTAGATGTTTTAATTTCTCTGGAGATCTATTCAAATATAATCATTTTCAATACAAAGAATTACTGTCAATAATGTGTACATACTTGTTTACTTATTGGCTTTAGAACAGATTACGTAAAAGTAGAATTACTAACTCCATCCACATGTGACATGTTTAGCATTCACGGTTACTTTTTGATGCCAAATGTATGCATATTCCAAAAGAATGCTAGAAAACATTATTATTCCACTAGAACAGGGAAGTTGGGGTGTGATGGTCTTACACTTGGTTTTCAAAAAAAACCATAACTATTCTGTGGTATGGTACTTATAAACGGTCTCTTGCTGCAATCAAAAAGAGTAGCCCATAGCATGACAGCAGTGGATTTCCTATCTAATTATCTATATGGTCCTTAAATCATACAACTGTAATTAAAATGAGTTGAGAGCATTGTTAAATAAAACAGTTCTATCTTTCCCTGAGTTTCTCTCTCTACTGTACCATCGACTGTGTTGAAGCTGTGTGGTTGAAAGTGATTTCTACCTGTAATCTTCATCATCAAAGAAGTACGAGACCGGGATGATGAGCTCCTCAATCCTGTCATCATTGTTGAGATCAGCAATCACAGGTGTGGCCAAAATGTGAGGATCCACAGCCACGTGGTTCTGTACAAAGAGACCAGAACAGTTTTAAAATAACGGGAATTTTCTTTACTATTAGTATTAGTACATGTAGTAGTTTTTAATTATGGTACAAGTGAACATATTCATTAAAATCTGTACATAATTTAAAACGTTTAAATTGTAAACTCTGCAAAAGATTTAAGTTACCCATCTAAATTTAATTTATAATGCTGATCTAAAATATGATGGCAGTAGGTCATACACAAGAACACACTATTTAACAGCAACCCCTGCAATTAAAAAAATGTTCCCGGCAAAAAACATGCCATCGAAAAAAACAACTGAATATAGGCCAAGGAAAAAAGTGCCGTGAGAATTAAAAAGTCCATGGCATTTGTGATTGCTGGGTGCAATTGCATGGGTTGAACAGTTGTTCTAGAATTGATCACATGTAGATTTTTTATATCCTCATCAATAAAATGTTATTTAAAAACTACAATTAAAAAGAACTTAGACATAGCATCTTTTATTTAAATTGTAACGCTTTGATGATAATAGCTAGCTCAAATATATAACTAACTATTTAGGGCTTCTAGATTATGGTAGCCCTACTCTCATGGCTAGTGATATTCAATGTTGGGCTAGTAAATAACTACTACTGTCATGCCCGATGCTAGTGAAAAACATTTGTCAAATGTTGCAGTTAAGTCCATTTTGTAAATATGAATTTCCTGCCTCCACCCCTACCCCCCACTGTTAGTGTTTTTAAGCTCTGTCTAGGTGACATCTGATTATTACTATTATTTAGTAAAATTGTATTAACTTAAAAGTAAAGTAGGGATTGTGAATTTTTAATTGTGACTAGTAATTTTTTTTAAATCACTGATCCCATGGCTAGTGGATTTTATAAAAATTCTAGAAGCCCTGCTATTTAACAGTTGTTTCAGAATTAATCACTTGGGTATTTTTATATACCCTAAATTTTTTATTTAAAAACATACTTGCATTGGAAAATATGTGACAGACCCACCAGTCATATACAATAATAATTTTGATGCCCACTCCTCCCCACCCACCCACCCACCAGTCATCAATTCTGGAACAACACTATCTGTAAGTACTGTTTGCAAAAATATCTTAAAACCCACACCATACAACATACATGGAAACCTACACAAGAACATGAATTTTAAATCAGTTTAATTAATGTTTTAACATACTAGAAATTTCAAACAAATACATTCAAATTGTCAGTAATAGCACATGGCATGAGACTGTAAATGATGTACCTCTGTTACTTTGAGTGGATCGGCTATGTAATTATAGATGGTGTCTGATGATGCATACATCGTCTTTTTATACCAGTCTTTCTGTACGAAGACAGGATCAATCTAGAAAATAGAACAAAAACACTTTGCTGTGTAGTTATACTTGATTCTTGTTAACAATATTCAATGTTGTGTTAACAGTTATGATCAAACTGAGCTTGATAATGATAACCATTTATGAGATTATTAAACATGTATGACGTGAGCAACTGCTCTTTCTCGTGTGCAAAATGATTTCCATGTGGGTGAAAGAAGCTCGCCTTGTCACATGCCAGTATTCTTTTCACACATTACAGTAGGTAAATCTAACAATACCTTGCAGATTTGTATTCCATTTAGACACTTAGACATTTGTAATTTTCTTTAAGGATTAATTAATTAAGCTTATGATTTCTGAAACAACATTTTTACTAATCAACTTCTCAAAGTGTTCATTATTAGGTGTCAGGTGGCATGTTCTAGCATCTTTTGCAAATTCCAATGCCAGATATGTTTTATACAAATACAAACACCTCACTGCTCTGAAAATACAGCCTCCTGCTTTTAAAGATAATGATCACCCTGACAGTGGATGGTCTGTGATACAAGATTTTCAAAGACATGCAGACATTTCTTATATAACCTACATGTAAATGAAAAATTCTCATTCTACATGTAAGTGGAAGATTCTCATTAACATTTAAAGTACACTAAGATCCCTGACTTTCAAGTATCGCGTCACGCACACCGGGTCACGGGCTTCCGTGACCTTGGTGTACGGGGACACGATCTCACCGACAAGGAATCGGAAGTGGAGGAAGAGGAAACCTGCGCCAGGAACGGCACGGGGGGGATCTAAGCTGGCGGCTCAACCGCCAGTGGCGGTCCCTTCTGCGACGCCGCCCCCAGTCCAACCTGAGACGACGCGACCAGCCCCAAGGGAACCGTCGGCCACCGAACTGGACGAGCTCAACACTGCGGTGTGTGAGACGCCCAACGACCCTCCATCACCGACCGTCACATGGCCCAGGAAGAACTGGCCGGTATCTCCGGTACAGCCAGTCGCCTCGCCATCAGCCCGATCGACCACCGTTGGAGAAAAAAGGAAGGCAACATCACCGACCGACCGGCCAGCCAAGGCCGAGAGACCAGCCCCGGTAGTCGCTCCCCCTGAAGAGTCCGAATGGACTGTCGCTGTGAACGGACTGAATAAACAACTTCACCAGTACATGCAGGGGGACACGACTGACCCGACGCAGCTACAAGGCAGCCACCTCAACACAGACTGGAGATCCCTGGAGGACGGCAGCAAATACGAACTCCACAACAAGATGTTTGGAACTCATGACACCGTAGTCGTGACACACCAGAGGGACAAGACCTACCGCCAAGTCATACTTCCGGCCAAGTTGGACAACAAGAACATCCACAAGATGATCCGGGCGGTCTGCGGCCCCGACTACGGTGCTGTAGTGCGTACTTTGCTACGACGCCAACATCTCCTGCCTCTACTCCGGGAATCTTCAGGCTCGCCAAAGTAGACACCAACCTCCATTTTCTTTTTTTGGGCTTAGTTGGACTTTAAAAAATTTCGGCCGCAGCTCAAAATTCTTGTTTATTTTTTTATAAATAGTCCAACGCACTTTACTTTGGTGCCCGATCAATTGCTCAAATCACCTTAAAACCTTTTAGGCCGAGCAGTCAAAAACTTTTGGTTTTAAATTCTTAGTCCGGACATGTGTAGAAGTGTAGAATGTCGTTAGGATTTTAGGACTTAGGTCTTTGACCGACCACTAAATTTTTTATTCCAAATTCCGCCCACCTCAAACGTACCCCTCCCCCCTCCTGGCCCGGACTTAGTCACTGGCGAAAGTCAGAGATTAAGCCCGTGACAGGCGTGCGTGAAACCTTCGTGGTATATACGCACGTGTAAAACGTTTACTCACTCACACTAAGATCTGTGTTTTGTGATATGCATGTAGGTACCTGGTAAGTGAACTGTACAAGCTGTGATCCATCAGAGCGATAAAACCTGATCTCACCCGTAGACATGAAAAACATGAGCTCCAGCATGCCATCACCATTAATATCATACTGAAACACAAATCATTCATTGAAACATCAATTCAGACAATTGTCGGTATTTACAAAATATATTCCTGTAACGTTAACAATCATTATGTAACCTTGAAATGTAATTTATTTACATGGAATCCAGGATAGATACTTCAGAAAATAACAATTAAAAAAAATATATATCTAGCACCAAAGTGTTAAAAAACAATGATAATAATAAAAGGTCATGTATTTTATTAAACACAAAATACTAATCTTTTCTAAGTTATAATACAGTCAAACTTGTATATAACAACCACTCAAGGGACCAACAGAAAGTGGCCATTATGGACAAGTGGCCTTTAAATAGAGGTCCCAAAATATTCAATCGAGACCCTAAAATATTTCACTAGAAAATCTCATTAGGCCAGTATTTTTTAATTTTTAGGTTTACGAACAAGAACTTTTGTGCACAAAGGTAGGAGGAAGGAAAAAACAAAACAAAAAACCTGTTTGGAGTGTATCAGTACAGGTGATTTTTTTTTTTTAATATGGCTACTTTGCTATAGATGTGGATTCTTTGTAACAAAATAAGATTGACAAGGCATCTCTGTGCGCAACCGCGTGGTGCATAGAAATCGGAGCGAAATAGCGAATCGGACCGAAAGAGAGCGACCGAAGATTAATTAACAATTCATATCTACAACGGTATATTTATTGACGAAATAAGTGTTATTTCTCACTGTTACCTTACGAAATGTGCTACAATAGACTAGAATGGTAATTTTATCTTTCTTTAGACCTATTTGTGGAAGTCGGCGGTAAAAAAATAAAAAATAAAAGTGAAAAATACGACTTTATTTTTATTTTTATTTGAGCAAAATATACGTCGGCAGGTTCGTAAACCGAATAATAAAAAAATACTGGCCTTATTAACTGTGGTAATACTTTGATTACCTTTGTTAATTCCAATACCCCAATACTTTCTAGCACTTAAACAATCTTTCTCTGACTTCCTGATAACTTCTACTCGTTGTTCTAAGTTAAGGCAGAACGATTTTTCGGTGGCATTTTGTTTGACAGTTGGTTCATAAATAAATAACATAAAACTAAAATTTACTTTTGATTAATGGGATATATTACTCAAGTGACATGTTTAACTCATTATTAGTTGTTTTATGCTGTCGCTACGTCTTATGTTGCAAGTACGGTACTTGCATTGGGATTACGTCGCGAACCGCCAACAAAACAATTTTGGTAAACAAAGGTTGCGATTTACCAAAGCATACCGGCTTAACAAAATTCATTAATGTTTGCTGCTTGGGGGGGGTTAAGGGTGGCCGTTATGGGCTGATGGCCATTATATAGAGGTGCCTGTTAGACAAAGTTCAACAGTATTTCATTCTGACTAGGAAATCTAAAACTGACAATGATAATATGTAAATAGTCATGCTGTTGATATGTGACAACTGTATATTCATTAATCAAGGCTTGTCAAGATGTTCAGACATGGTTGTTTCATGAAACTGTAAACAAACAGTATATAAATTGTCAACCAAGTTCACACAAATGTATAATATATTTAATCTTAACTACTAGTATTTGATCATACCTGTAATGGATTTGACACTTCAAAACAATTGTATAATGACATTATGTACTAATACTTAAATATTTGATGATACCTGTAACGGACTTGAAAGAACAGAGCTGTCCAGGTTCACAGCTGGCCATCTAGAGTTTGGAATTGGCCTTCCATTTTCTCCTTGTAGCACTGTCAGCACCTCACCAAAAGGGGACGCAACTATGTCCAACCCTCCATCACCATCCACATCAGCAATTAACGGAGCAGCTGCAAATGGTGAATGACCCACCTCCGCATGCCACAGAGGTCGAATACTGTAACCGCATCTGATCAAATATATGTTAGAAAAAGAAAAAAAAGTTATATTTCAAATACTACACTCCAGAAAAGATACATGGTGCCAAAACACAATGTCTTTTTCTTTCTTTTTTAAACAGTGCTCATGGTCTTGTTTACTGAAGTTGTAACTTAACATGCTTTTAGATTAAACGTTCCAACAACCCCATTTATATTATAAGGTTTTTTATGTATATTTTAAGTCCTGCAGCTGTTCATCGGAACAAAGTTTTCACCTGGTGAGGGTTTTTTTGTTTTTCGTTTTTCATGGGGGGGGGGGGGAGGGGGTGATTACTTGATAGAAATACTGAGATATATACTGTAATAAAATAGTATAGAACTGGGAAAAATTAATTAGAGTTGCCAATTTAGGAACGCCTGACATTTTGCTCCCAAGTCTGTTCACCACCATGTCAGTTTGCCCCAACATATATTAGCAGTTCATGCCACCAAAGAATGTCTTGTTCGCCTCCACATGAAATTTACATGTAGTGTGTCTGTTCTTGAAATTTAAAAAAAATAAAAAATTATGAAACAGACTAGTTTTATAGGCATAAGTTCAACCCGTACCCCCTTTCAATGGTTAAGGTTAGGGTTAGTGCACAGTGCATGTTATGTCAATACTTTTTTTAACATGCACGGCGAGTTTCTCTCTGTGAAGCATATTTAAAATGTTGGGGGACTTTTGATGGTTGTCGTTGGAAGATTTATTTTGTTAATAATGACACAAGTACTTAATTCAATCGGGATTTAGTGAGTATGGTAGGTTATACATTTTTGGTTTGTGTATCCATTTGTTGCACTATTTCGGTTGAGAAACGGTTGAAACATGGTGCCACAAGTTTTTAATACCAGCTACATATAGGGTATGTAACAAGATTCGGACATAGAAGAACCACACATTCTACATTCCCTTCGGCCTATTGTCCGAACCAAATTGTTAACAACTACAAAAAATTACTCTCCTACCTTTAATTGCCGTTAGATTTCCTCCAAAGTTTGTCCAGACACAAATCGCAAAAAAAACACTACAAATATACAGATTCCACACACGAGACTGCAACGGTGTCGCCGATATTGTCTTTGCTGAGATTGCATAGGGAAAAATACATGCAGTTTTTTGCCGTCTGCCATGCTGCTTCTTTATGGAGGAAATCGAACGGCAATTAAAAGTAGGAGAGTAATATTTCGTAGTTGTTAACAATTGGGTTTGGACAATAGGTTAGGGTAGTTTTTAGGGCCTTTGATATTGAGGGGTACAGGTCGAACTGTTTCCATTTTATAGGTAAAATAAGACTGCCAAATATTGTTTAATGTCACTTGGAAAAAAAAAATCAAAATGACTTTGAAATAAAGTCAAATTTTGGTCCTTTAACTCCTTACTTAAGTTATGCTTGTATTTTGTCAAAGAAACATCACACACCTTAAAATTAATTTTATTTACTTTTTTATATATATTTTTTTATTACTTTTTTATTATTATTATTACCATGGCTACACTAATCACACTTCATAGGAACCCTTCTTGAAGGCTTCATGACATTCCTGATTCCATCATTACATTTCAAATTAAACCAAACTTGTCTTTTAAAAACAATAAATAAAACCTCTGCTTTTCTGCTTCTTCTGCAACAAATTTCGATGATATGTGATGTTCGTCGGCTTCACTAAACACGAGATAAAATAGCCAAAGAATAAAATTTGGACCAAATTTCATATTTGTTGCTACAGGGCGCAGACATATTGAAGTCTAAGGGAAGTAATTCATGAAATTGGCGGCCGAGAAGTTCCGAGTTCATTCGGCATGTTTCGATTAATCTCACATACACCTCGTCATAAACATTGCCTACCGTAAACCGTTTTCTAATTAAAAAAACAGCTTACGGGAAGCAATCATAGTTATCTGCACACAAACATACACGAAATGTTTCTGAATGGTAATGAAAGTGTAAAAAAAAAATGTCTGTGTGTGTGTTGTGTGTCTGTGTCTGTGTGTGTGTGTGTGTGTGTGTGTGTGTGTGTGTGTGTGTGTGTGTGTGTGTGTGTGTGTGTGTGTGTGTTGTGTTGGTGTGTGCTGTGTGTGCGGTGTGTGTGTTTTGTGTATGTAGATAGACATATAAATTGATAGATAGATAGGTAGGTAGGTAGGTAGGTAGATAGATCAATAGATCAATACATACATACATGCATATATACATGCATGCATACATGCATACATACATATATACATACATATAATATATAGATGTTCATACATACATACATACATACATACATACATACATACATGTGTGTCTCAAGTATGATATTCGGCATGAAGTTGACACCCCTGTCGCCAATCATTTCAATCTACCTGACCATTTGTTAGATGAAAACTTTGAAATAATTCCAATTGAACAACCCCCGATACTTGGTTCAAAAGACGAAACAGACTTCTTGAGACTTGAACGAGAGGCCTTCTGGATTCGTACATTGCAGACAAAACAGCCGTTTGGAATCAACGTTGAATCTGGTAAAGCTGTAAAAAGAGATAAAATAATTTTTCCAATAATTTACAGTCGACGTAGCGTTGATATTGGTAAACTTATGAAGGAGGAGTTTTTAAATCTGCAAACTGTTATGAAAAACCCTATTACAGCACGTCCGGTTATTGCATATAGAAAAAATCCAAGTCTCAAGGATATCTTAGTCTCCACCCGACTACACGCCGCCTAAGCCTGCGTCTAAACCTCTAAGCCTGCGTCTAAGCCTCTAAGCCGGTCCATTTTTCAGTGGTTGGTTTGTTGTTATCCCTTTCCTAACAAATTTTTTTTAAAACAAATACATCGTATCCGGCTGTAAACAAAACATAGTACTAGCCAAATAAATTTAAAACAAGACTGACCGAAAAACAGTTATATTTTGTATATCACAACGGTCAATTTAAAATCAATTTCGAATCCCTGGGGCAAAATTAGAAAATAACAATTTTTTAGTTTTTAAAAAATTCCTGAGACAGTGCGTTCATTCATTCTTAAATACATACATATATACATACATACATACATACATACATACACATGCACATGCACATGCTCAGAACGCATCGTGGTTAGTCTGCAATTTGCGGGCGATTCGTTTCCGCAGGTTCGACTCCCAGCAACTGCATAGGACAATTTGTGAGGCCAGAAAGGATTTAATTATCCCCTGCGGCAGAGAGTTAATATCTATGTTTGTAACAGTCAACCTCGACATACATACAATATATAGATATTCATACATCAATACATACTAGCCAGAGAGTTAATATCTATGTATGTAACAGTCAGCCTCGACATACATACAATATATAGATATTCATACATCAATACATACTAGCCAGAGAGTTAATATCTATGTATGTAACAGTCAGCCTCGACATACATACATATATAGATACTCATACATCAATACATACTAGCCAGAGAGTTAATATCTATGTATGTAACAGTCAACCTCGACATACATACAATATATAGATATTCATACATCAATACATACTAGCCAGAGAGTTAATATCTATGTATGTAACAGTCAATCTCGACATACATACAATATATAGATATTCATACATCAATACATACTAGCCAGAGAGTTAATATCTATGTATGTAACAGTCAACCTCGACATACATACAATATATAGATATTCATACATCAATACATACTAGCCAGTGCCAGGGCCCGTGCTTATAAAACTTAAAGTCTAGACTTTAATAAAGTCCAGACTTTAAGGTTTATAAGCACGGGGCCTGATCTGCCCACTATTTCATGCACATAAGCGGGATCGACCGCGTAGATTGTAGGCCCCCATGCATGTGGTTGAGTTAAAGAGCATTCTTTTTATGGATGTCTGGATAGCTTAGAACGCATCGTGTTAGTCTGTAAATTTGCGGGCGATTCGGTGACACAGGTTCGAGTCCCAGCAGCGGCATGGGACAATTAATGACGCTAGACAGGACTTAATTATACCCTGCGCCAGAGCGTTAATATCTATGCATGTAACAGTCAGCCTCGACATGCATACAATATATAGATATCCATACATCAATACATACTAGCCAGTGTCAGGTCTGCCCACTGTTTTATGTAAAACAATTCTTTTTTTAAATTCAGCCTTGAATAATTTCCGAAATGATAGATGACATTTTTATGTGTGGTAACATGTATCAGTGTTTGTCAATGCAATATGCTTAGTGTTGTTCATTTTGTATAGATGTAATGCTTATGAACTTGCCCACTATAATCCGTCCCATCTTCCTACACAAATGTTTGTTTTGTTTTGTTTTTTGTTGTGTTTTGAATAAATAATTTCAGTTTGGTTTGACGTAAGAAGAAAAGTAAAAGTGTTTTGGAAATAACTTTTTAAAATAATGTTTTTGTGTGTAATTTTTAAAACAATTGGCTCAAAAATAAATAACTTGTAGTAAATTTCATAGTATGAAAAGAGGCGTTCCCCGTGGGACGGACTATAGGTATCCCAAGACATCCAGAAGAAATGGACAACACGGAGTACAGAGCTGTGATTAAGTTTTTGACTCTTGAGGGCGATGGGTCAGAGAATGTAATCAGGGTAGAGCGAGTCTGGAAGATGACCCCCATCCAGGAAGACCAACAACTGCAACTTCCCAGGAAAACGTTGACAAAGTGCATCAAATGGTTCTGGACAACAAGCGAATATCAGCTGCTGAGATAGAGGAGAGAACTGGCTTGTCACATGGATCCATAGATAATATTCTTCATCATCATTTGCACATGTCCAGTGCTGACTTTCCTGGGAAGTTGCAGTTGTTGACCTTCCTGGATAGGGGTCACTTTCCAGACTCGCTGTGCCCTGCTTAAAATTTTATGGTGTCATGATAAAACAAAACGGTCCAAACCAATGACTCGTTATTATACCATTATTGGCTCTCTCTAAATATAATATACACATAGTTCCATTTTTTTTCATTTGCCCGCGTGTTGTTCTTAATACATCATAGGTGTTGATCGTTCTAGTAAATGTTGGTAGACTGTGCCAGAGATTAAGCTGCAGATCATTACAAGTCTTCATTTTGTCGTTACTAATTGTGACTACGATATTTATGTTATCTTTGTCCCCGATTCCAGAGTATTGTGGACGTTCGGTGGTGTCATTGCACGACGTTGGATTGACTGTTTTACGTTGTTGAGGCACAACCTTCTGGTGAATCGTGAACCAAAAAGCAATAATTTCATTATTTTCATCGTCATTGTTGTCCGTGTCAATAAGTTATTTGGATATTCCGTCACAATTTTGTGATTCCGTCACACAAAAACATGATTCTGTCACAGTCGCCTGGGATATTATGATAAAAGTCTGTACTATTCCTAGACAGAACACCTAAATGTATTACTAATTACCATGTATACATTTAAGTTGCCATAAATATCACGACGTTCAAACGAAATAACGATGTAAATTGTGACGGAATCATAAAAATCGCACTCTGAGAGCCAAAAAATAATATCGTCATTGTTGGGATAAGCACTTATTGACCCTTAAATAATACCTCATACTCTATACCTTAAAATGTTCCCCATCTTTCCATGATTACAACAAGCACAAACATGTATAGGCACCAATGAAAAATATGTCCATAGGCTTGATTTTCAGAACGAACCAAAGCTTAAAATCGCAAATAATATACAATTTGAGTTTCAAAATAAAATAAAATATGCACAATGAAAATTTAAAAAAGCACATATAAAGTAATTTGAGATATTAAATCATTTGAAAAAGTCCAATTTGAAAACATTTAACAATGTGTTTTTTTTATTCTGTTCGGTATACGTTTACGTGGAATTCATGATATAGACTAAGACAGGAAACCCTATACATTTTTCCATTAGTAGCAAGGGATCTTTTATATGCACCACCCCACAAACAGGATAACACATACCACGGCTTTTGATATTCCAGTCGTGGTACACTAGCTCTATGGGACCACATACGGGGATCAATCCTAGACCCACCGCGCATCAAGGAAGCGCTTTACCACTGGGCTACGTCCTGCCTCTCGCACTTAGGGTCTAAGAGTGTGAATTAATATGACTTCAGGCTTTAAGCTAGAAATTATTAGGATTCTGTCGAATAGCTGAAGATCTGATAGAAGGCAATCTTCGAATTAGCTTTTTGGTGATTTAATAATGAAATATATTCGCCAAATTGAAGCTAAACTCGCAACTGGATATCTGGCGAACAACCATTTAAACTCTGGTAGACTATAACCGCTTCGTGATTTAATGCATTTGATGGTTTAAAGGCAGACCTAGCCAATACTTTTTTAACATAAGACATAACTATAAAATGACAAATAATAAAACAATACACATGAAATATAGCTTTACAGAGACTGAAATATTTGGTCTAGGGAACTTTTGAAACCCTCTGTTGTGTACAGTACAAGTAGTCTAGCCATAGTCATTAGTAAACCATTTAAAACGTATGTAACCTTATGTATATAGGTGTATGTACAAAACATGTCTTTGTTCACACTTATATCTGTGTGTATTATTATGTATAAATGTCCTTATTTACCTTTACATAACGGTACTTATGTTTCAAAATGTGTCATGTTCCTTATATAATTCACATACAGAGAGAAATAAAATGTTGAGATTTGATATTGCAAAACAAAATACTGAAACGATACGCACAAAGCCACGTTGTTTGTTCAGTGTGTGATTTATTGAATTCCCATAGGAGTGAAGGAAATAGTAGATTTATGACCACCGAGTAGCACTTGTAGATAAGGCCAAGTGGTCGGGAACGGAAAAGATTCCGATTGGCATTATCAAGGTTAACGTAATAATGGGACATCGTTAAGTCTGGAGTATCATTAAAAAGAACTTTCACATATTCTAGCGGGGTACGAGTCAGCGTTCGGAAGGAACCAGTTAGTTACAAGATGTGATTAGTTGAAGTGACTTACATGAATAATTGGGGACAATCCAACCAGCAGTTTTTCAGAAGAACCAATTTCCGAGGATACGAGCTATCTGTTGTCGTATGTAGGTGTTCGTCTGCTTTATAAGTGGAATCGTTGGCAGAGCCAGCAATATTTGGCACGTCTGGAGAACTGCAAACATGTCTCTACAAGCGGCCCTGTTTGTACTGCTGACTCTGTGGGGTGAGTTGATCATTTTTGTACACCTATTAGTATTAAATCTGTAACGTTATTCAAATCAGGATTTCATACAAACAAGTGAACATTTTAAAATATAATGAAGAAGTTTGTTTTGTTTAACGACACCACTAGAGTACATTAATTAATCATCGGCTATTGGATGTCAGACATTTGGTAATTATGACTCGTAGTCATCAGAAGAAACCCGCTACATTTTTCCTAATGCAGAAAGGGATCTTTTATATGCACTTTCCAACAGACAGGAAAGCACATACCACGGCCTTTGTCCAGATGTGGTGCACTGGTTGGAACAGTAAAATATAGTGTTTAATTAACTTACTATATAATGCCACAGTTGTAAAATTGTTGACTTGTAAAAATTTGTGGATAAGATGGACTTTATTTTCGAGATTTATCAATATTTTAATTTAAATATAATGGAGATCATTGTGAAATAGAAAACAATAATTGTTAATGAATGTTGAATTTCTAATTAGCAATGTACGTATATAATTTAAATTACGTTTGAAAAGAAAATCATGTAAACTTACAACTGTTCAACTTTAATTTATTTTAAATTTCATTAAAATAGTAGTAGACTTCCTCGTTATTGATATAACCTTTGTATCATCATCATCGTCGTCATCGTCATCATCATCATCATCATCATCATCATCATCATACAGGATTCATTAATATGTTTGTTTACCGCTTGTTTTTCAGCCGCGGCTACTGCAGTGTGCCCACCCCAGGTTATGTGTCGAATGTACTGTCCTGGTGGATATGTCCAGGACGAAAATGGCTGTGATACGTGTGCGTGTGCTGGGGAGGAAGGTAATTGTTTAATTTACTTTCACTCCCAAACTTTCACACTAAATTATTATGCAAGATAATATATGTATAGATATATTTTTTAAAGATGAAAAAAATCCAGCAAAAGAAAGTCGAAATGATCGTGGTTAGTTTGACCAAATTATAACAAGAATATCTTAGATATTGACCAGAATAAACTTTTAGATTAAACCTCACTGAAGCCAAAGTCTATGAAGATTTAATTCCGCATAGTATAGTTCTATCAGAATGTTGGTGGAAATACTGATTAAGTATTATTTGGTTCAGAAACTTTAAAAAGCTAAACATACACAATATTTCTATAATTATGTGTAGAGACATTGGATATATCTGGTATTAGACTGGCACGAATGAGAAAAATCAATATGTTTTGTCGACGTACCACAGTCAATATCTATACGGTACTGAAGTGAGATAGCAAATAAAGCTGTCGCTTGGAACAGATTTAACGATATAGTTTGGGCTTTGGTCAACAACAAGCGTCTGTTTTGTTCATAAAGTACTTTACTTATCAGCAATAATACTGCCACACCCACATTAGGTCACAAATCTGTCAGGCAGATATCTAAATAATTGGATCTAATACTGCACTATAATTATGGGTTTGGTACTGAGCATGTGTCACAGACATTAAGCAAACTGACGCTATTAATGACAGTAACATGAATATACAACCTCATTAATCATGAATGTTTTATTGTTACGTAGTTATATGTGAAACACCTTCCGACTCTACACTACACTAAAGACAACACAATTGGGAATTCTTAAAGCATTACCTTTTTAAAAATGTGCTCAGACACACTATACCTGTACCTTCGTTTTTAATAAAATAAAACCAGATTTATGTACATGTATGGAATTAAAGTGCAGCTCATACTTTTATTAAATATCTTGGGGTCATTAGGGGTGGGATGTTTGGGATGGTGTGAGAGATGACTTAGGATTCAAAGCAAAAATAAACAAAAATATGCTAACTTTGTGAATTATAATGAGATAATAAGATATTGAAAAAATCAACATAAACATGTATATTTGGTAGCGTGTAAAAACACACACACACACACACACACACACACACACACACAATTACAACAAAAATGTGTGTGCTATATTTTCAACAAAAATAATATATACAAAAAATTATATATACAAAAATAGTATATACAAAAATAGTATGGGTTATATACTACTCAAAAGAATTTAAGGGTCAGACGATATTTTCGACATTATTTTCTGAATGTCAATTATATTAGCTAGACCATAATGTCACGCATGGTATTGTTCCATTTTGACGAAAGTGGGTCTAAGCAACCCATAAATGAATTAAAATCCACTGTCATTGAAAATGGCTGTGATACGTGTGCGTGTGCTGGGGAGGAAGGTAATTGTTTAATTTACTTTCACTCCCAAACTTTTACACTAAATTATTATGCAAGATAATAACATGTATAGATATATTTTTTAAAGATGAAAAAAATCCAGCAAAAGAAAGTCGAAATGATCGTGGTTAGTTTGACCAAATTATTACAAGAATATCTTAGATATTGACCAGAATAAACCTTTAGATTAAACCTCACTGAAGCCAAAGTCTATGAAGATTTAATTCCGCATAGTATAGTTCTATCAGAATGTTGGTGGAAATACTGATTAAGTATTATTTGGTTCAGAAACTTTAAAAAGCTAAACATACACAATATTTCTATAATTAAGTGTAGAGACATCGGATATATCTATTAGACTGGCACGAATGAGAAAAATCAATATGTTTTGTCGACGTACCACAGTCAATATCTATACGGTACTGAAGTGAGATAGCAAATAAAGCTGTATAAAGTGGGTCTAAGCAACCCATAAATGAATTAAAATCCACTGTCATTGACACTGCCGACTAGTTCTAATGGCGAAAACATGCTTACATTTGCACGTAAATTAGGGCGAAAGCGAAAGGTCTGCTAAGTGCCCATAACTTGCTTTTTCACAAAGCGCTTCATTTGCACGCTTTGCATGTGTATTCCATGTTCCCAATGCTGAATTTCCGTATAATTGGAGCTTGCGTTCGTGTACGTGCACACTCCAAATTCGACAATGGTACGACGTCAACTAACTATCGAAGATCGAGGAAGGGCTATTGCTTGGCTTCAGGATGGCAATGCGCAAAGAAATGTTGCTCTGAGACTTGGTGTCAGTCAGTGTCGTTGGCCGACTGTGGCAACGGTACCAAGCAACGAATTCTGTTCGAAATCGTCCACGTTCGGGAAGACCCCGAAGCACTACAAATAGAGAGGACCGCTACATCACCAATATGGCTCTACGTCAACGCACAACCACTGCACGCCGATTACGTGACAATCTGCGGACTGCGACTGGAACTCGAGTGTCTGATCAAACCATACGCAATCGTCTGAGAGCCAATAATCTACGCTGACGTCGCCAGGCTGTTCGACCACCACTCCTACCACGTCACAGAACGGCCAGACGTCACTGGTGCACACTTCATCTGCGGTGGCAACGTGTTCAGTGGGGTCGAGTGATGTTCACTGATGAGTCCAGGTTTAGTCTCCAGTTCAACGACGGTCGGGTTCGTGTCTACAGACGTCCTGGGGAGCGCTTCGCTGACGTTAACGTTAGACAACGTCACCGGTTCGGTGGTGGCAGCGTCATGGTGTGGGGCGGCATCTCTATCCACCACAGGACCCCCCTCTATGTGGTGGATGGCAATCTGAATGGAATCCGCTATCTGAATGAGATTATCCGGCCGTTGGTTCTCCCAGGCCTTCAGCAGATTGGCGGCGGGGCAGTTCTGCAGGATGACAATGCCAGACCCCACCGCGTCAGGGTGGTAACGGACTTTCTCAGACAACAAGGTATCGCCAGGATGGATTGGCCAGCATATTCGCCTGACTTGGCCCCAATAGAGGACGCCTGGGACGAATTAGGCAGGAGAGTTCGGGATAACCATGCCCCTCCGGCCAACCTTCATGATCTGGGTCAACTTCTTATGGCAGAGTGGCAGGCCATTCCCCAAGAGTTCTTCAGACGTCTGATCAACAGCATGAGGCAACGATGTGTCGAGTGTATTCGCGCCAGGGGTGGATTCACACACTATTAAACGAATGTTCTAATGTGTAAAATCAATGTTTGACAACCTTCAACTTTGACAGCATGTCATGTGACTTTCTTGTATACAGTGACGTTTATTTGTGTTTTTTTGTAAATATGGAACAATAAATAAAAAATTTGGTGTAGTTTACATCATCAATCTAATACACTCTGAAACTTATTTGGTTATAAATTTTTGACCCTTAAATTCTTTTGAGTAGTATATATAGAAATAAAACATTGACACCTCAACATGTTGACATAATTCCAAGCTATGTTTCTTCCAGAGTCCAAATGTCCCCCTAAACCGATGTGTATGATGTTTTGTCCTAATGGATTCGTTAAAGACGAAAATGGTTGCGACCTGTGCCGATGTGCCGGTATGCGTGTCATTGATATGACATTTATATTTGTATTGATTGCATTTGTACATGTGTATTGTATTTCGAACTATTAATATCTGTATTGCATTTGCATTAATTTTTTATCACCCTTTTTCCTCTCTACGTACGTTTTGTACTGTAAAAAATTAAGAAGAAAAAGACGATTGTTATCATATAGTTATGTTATGAAATTCATGTTGAAAACCCCCATGTTTTTTTGCTTTTTCGTTGTTTTGATTTTTGATTGATTGATTGATTGATTGATTTATTCATTATTATTATTATTATTATTATTATTATTATTATTACTATCATTATTATTTTAATTTTTAATTTGTTTGTTTGTTTTTTCTTCAGAAATCAAATGTCCTCCAAAACCAATGTGCATGATGTTTTGTGAAAATGGATTCGCTAAAGACGAAAATGGCTGCGATCTATGTAAATGTGTAGGTGAGTATAACATCTGATGGGCCTCCCTCCTACACACAATGCTCAATAGAAAAAACACTTTGAGAGTTCTGAATTATACAGCTGAATGTATACTTATGTACAACAGGAAACTGTTAATACAAGTAGCTACAGTTGTCAACTTAACGGATACTGTGTATCGGGCATTGCTTGCTATGTTGTTGTTGCTGGGGGTTTTATATATATATATAGTAGATTAAAATTCGAAATGAAGCAAGACAAGAAATTGTTAGCTGGTAAAATCATCAAAAGTAAAATTTTAAAGTTTGTCTTGTTTAACGACACCACTAGAGCACAATGATTTATTAATCATCGGCTATTAATAGCAAGGGGTTGTTTTGTATTCACCATCCCACATGCAAGATAGCACATACCACAGTCTTTGATATACGAGTTGTGGTGTACTGGCTGGAACAAGAAATAGTCTAATGGTCCCACTAACGGAGATCAATAATCCTAAACCGATCGCGCATCACGCGAGCGTTTTACCACTGGGCCCATTGCTTTATAACATCTAGCTAGGGTGTCTGACGTGTGTTAAAACAAATCGTTATCCATTCAAGGAATAAAATATTCACAATTCTGGGTGCTGATATAATTCCATGTTTTATGTGTTTTACTTGTACAGAGTCCAAATGTCCCCCCAAACCGATATGTATGATGTTTTGTCCAAATGGATTCGTTAAAGACGAAAATGGCTGCGACCTGTGCCAGTGTGTCGGTATGTGTGTCATTTTTATACCTATACTCTTACAACAAAGTCTTTATTAAACTGTGCATAAACTTTATCATTGATTCTAGATCTGTTATTATTTTTTTTTATTAAAGGATTATAATGTAAGAACCACATTCTGCATTAAGTGTTTAGGATAATGTATGTTTGTTTGTTTTGTTTAAAGACACCACTAGCGCACATTGATTTGGTAATTCTGACACATAGTCATCAGAGAAAATCCGCTACATTTTCTTAATGCAGCAAGGGATCTTTTATATGCCTTTTCCCACAGACAGGAAAGCACATACCACGACCACATACCAGTTGTGGAGCACTGGTTGGAACGAGAAAGGATAACGTAATGCCTCCGTGTATTAGTAGCAAAACTAGGATTGTTCTAAAGATGAAGCCCAGACACAAAGTTGCTAAGATTATTTAGTTTGAACTATAACAGTATTTGGTTAGCACGGAATCAAAGGAGACGGCGGCAAGCTTGTGAAAACAAATTGAAGGGAGTGACTAATTGCTCCCCATACTTAAATTATGGGCAGCCATTGAAGATGTTACCACATTCCCCATGTACATTGAGCACTGCTATTTAATGATTTTGTAGTATTATTTTAATCATGTTATAGGGAGCTAAAATCACTCTACTTGAAGTATTGTTAGAGGAGTGATGGGGAGTCAGAGTGATAGTTCCGTCCGTAGCAGTCATGAAGCATCCAGTAATATGCTTTACAGACGGGGTTTTCCAAATGAATCTGGGCGTGCTATATACATTCTGCAATGTATGTCATTATTCTATGTTTTCAATTTTTAGAACCGAAACTTAAATGTCCACCTAGATCTCACTGTAGGAGGTATTGCAAACATGGATTTCTCAAAGACGAAAACGGATGTAACCTTTGTCGGTGCAAAGGTATGTATAGATCTCCACCGCTTTTGCGAAACGTCACTCCTACATATATTTAAAAGGATTTTAAAAGTAAAAGTAAAACAATGATTATTTTTTTCATTATATTATTAGTTTGAACTATAATAGTATTTGGTTAGCACCGAATCAAAGGAGACGGCGGCAAGGTTGATAAAATTAAGATTTGGTCTTGAAGCCAATATTTAGTTTTCTTATGAAGCTATTTTTACCACCTACAGAAGCAGATTCCGAATGCCCCCCACAAGTCATGTGCAGGATGCACTGCGAACACGGGTTTATGACAGATGACAAAGGATGTCAGCTTTGCAGGTGTAAAGGTGAGTACAGGCGTGAGATATTGTATCTGTATCAAGGGTGTTATAATATACAGGTCAAATAAAGAAGATATTCTGCATGCTTCATAGGAGTGATAGAAAATAAATATTTATATCATATTTATTGATCATAAATCATGTTTTCCTTTTCATGTCTTTGTTTTACACCCAGGAGCCAGTCGTTTTGATTATTAATGAATGCAATAATTAATTTATAAATACCTCTATATTTCGCCACAAAATATACAATATAAATATTGCAATAGCTCTATACATTCTAATATAAGAACTAAATATGAATATGTTATGAAAAGATCTCGAACCCAAACTATCTGTTATCCTTCTAATATCAAAAGAATACAGCACTGTTTAAGAGATATGTAAAATTACATTCAATATTTAGTATATATCGGGTAATTAAAACACATCCCATTTTTTAAAGTTGAATAGAAGGAAATGTATGCCACATAGAACAATGAAAGTGTGCGCACAAAGCAGGCACAAATCAGCTGACTGTGTAGTCTCGTCTCTGTGGATATTAAACGTGATAACTACTATTTAATTGTGAGGTCTGCTGTGGCAATGAATGATCCACTGGCATGCTTTTCTAACTAGGCCTAATAGAGACTTTATTTTTAGTTGTTATATTTTAATTTGTTTATATAATTTAATTTTTTTGAATTGGGGGGGGGGGGGGGGGGGGGGTTACGAATCTGAGCCGCTCTGAATATTCAACAGTGTACATGTATATCTTTTTCCTTTCGTTTTTTTTCGTTTTTCAGAACCGAAACTTAAATGTCCAGCTAGATCGTATTGTAGGAGATACTGCAAACATGGATTTCTAAAAGACGAGAACGGATGTAATCTTTGTCGGTGCAAAGGTATGTATAGATCATCTTCAAAGACTTTTCAATGAAAGTGAAAAAAAACCCCAAAAAACCCCACCACCACCATTACTAAACTCCATCACTACATGTATTTTAAAGGATTTTAAAACTAAAAACAAAAGAGATTAATTTGCATTACGTAATTAATTAGGCTTACATTCGATTTCCATTAATGAAATGAAGATTTTGTCTTGAAGCCAATATTACGCTTTTTGATGAAGCCATTTTTACCACCCACAGAAGCAGATACCGAATGCCCTCCACAAGTCATGTGCAGGATGCACTGCGAACACGGGTTTATGTCCGATGACAAAGGATGTCAGCTTTGCAGATGTAAAGGTGAGTACGGGTATGAAGTAACAGGCACAGAAGAGCAGGGTGTGTGTGTGGGGGGTGGGGGGCAGGGCATTCCATGTGTTCCCAAGCACCATCTCCAGACTGTGGGGGGGGTGGGCCCAGCTCCACCAGGTTGGCGCAGTGGGTGGTGCTGAATCAAAAATATTATTGGTAGTAAATCTTAAGGCATAGATTAATTTTACTTGTAGAATGCAGAACATTGCATTTCAGGACATCTAGTTTTCAAAATTTTACGGGGGAGCATACCTCAAACCCCCTAGAAACTTTGCTTTGCGCCCTCAATCTCAGTCAACCCTCTTTCCCTGCTACTTCCGCCGTGCCCGAGTATGGTTTATATGAGATGTGCACCAAGAACGTTACTAAACTTACTATATAGGTCAAACAAAGATATATATTATGCTGCAGGTGTGATGTACATGAATAACTATGTACATCCACACATCGTTCCAGTTTGGCCAACGCCAACGCAGTGTTCAACAGCACGTCTTGTCTAAATGATTAATTTTACATTAATTACATAAACAGACAGGGATCGATCCCCGTTGGTGGGACTATTATAGGCTATTTTTCGCTCCAGTCAGTGCACCACAAATGGTATATCAAAGACTGGTGTGTGTGCTATTCTGTCTGTGTGATAGTGCATATAAAAGATCCCTTGCTACTAATGGAAAAATGTAGCGGGTTTCCTCTCTTAGAATAAATGTCAAAATTACCAAATGTTTGACATCCAATAGTCAATGATTAATAAATCAGTGTCCTTTAGTGGTGTCGTTCAATAAAAAAACTTCTTTTTTTAAGACAGACAGTAATATTGTTACTGATTATATGTTTGTGATTTTGTTTTGAACGCAGTAGCCAGTGTTTCTGATTAAGATGTTTAATTATTTCATTAATTCACCAATACCTCATAGTGCTGTATTTCATTCACTAATTATACTGCCTCGTTAAACAGAACCTGAATCTCGATGTCCACCACAAGTCATGTGCAGGATGTTCTGTGAACATGGATTCATGACAGACGAAAACGGCTGTCAACTCTGCAAATGTAAAGGTGTGTACCCATTACCAATATAACAATTTTTGTTTACAAGTATGTTGAAATGAACGTTAAGTATCCCCTTGAGACAATTTACACCCTAATAATCATCAATTTGAACCATATTGTAGACCTACATGATTTGGGAGAACAGTATTCTGACCCCTTAAAAAAAAGATTGTTTTTATCAGTAATAAACTGTTTTCTTGTTATGTTTCACTGTCCATATACTACGGTTATTGTCTAACATAATATTATGTTATTAAAACTATAACGGTTACATATTTATTACAGAAAGCAAATGTCCTCCTAAACCGATGTGCATGATGTTTTGTCCCAATGGATTTGAGAAAGATGAGAATGGATGCGACCTTTGTAAATGCAAAGGTATATGTTTGTTTGTTGTCTACTATACTGATATAATATCTTCCTTTAATTTCCTCCGCATGTATAGACACTAAAAACTAGTACACCAAAACGTCTTCTAATTGTTCAATATTCTGAGCACAATTATTGTCTGTTTTAATTACGTTTAATTTACATGAAATGTTAATTGTCGGACTTAACACAAATGTATACCATAAATTAAATTCCACGTTAGGAAAAACTGAAATTATGTCTTTGACCGAGAGTGTGGGTTTTGAGGGTGGGAGTTGTTCTCAAGAATATTTAATATTCAAGACGTCTTCTCCAAATATTGCATGCACATATAGGCTCCTACATTGCTTCCTTTCATTACATTTTAAAAATCGGTGACTGTTTTGTTCGTGCCGATTGTCGTACTGTATAGACAACATAACAATTCTGGTTGTCTTCGACTTGCAGAAAATTCCTGTCCCCCGCAGGTGATGTGTAGGATGCAATGCTCTGAAGGGTTTGCTCTTGACGAGAATGGCTGTCAAGTCTGCAGGTGCAAAGGTATGGTCCGTCCCATCCTCCTACAAATATGTTGTGGGGTTTTTTTTTGTAAATAATTTCAGTTTGGTTTGACATAAAAAGAAAAGTAAATGTGTTTTGGAAATAACAAAACAGTAATAGTATCTGTGTGTACAATTTAGAAAACAATCGAATTAGAAATAAATAATTTGTGGTAAATTTCATAGTATGAAAGAAGGCGTTCCCTGTAGGAAGAACTATAGAACTGCATGTTCATCAAGGACATATGAAAAATGCCTTTTTAAATTTAAAAATGTCTTTTGTTTGGTCTAGCTTGAGAAGACCATTACATTACCAACTCGAACTGTGTTCCGATTTCTTTTATTATACGCCCTCTCCTGTACGTAGGCTACAACGAACATTCTGTTGCAATTTTGTCCGGGTGTTTCCCAGATTGACTGGATTAGCTAGTTGTAGTTTTCTCATTGATATTGTTTTACAACATAACTCTATCGTATTCTAAAAATGTAGAAAATACTAATGTCATTAGGATTGAACTCATATCTTTCAATTCACTTCGCCTTTTCCCACCAAGTCACGCAAAGATATCATGTGACGTCATTTTAAAAGAATAAAGCTAGTGGCACATTTATACCATCCACAAACACTTGAAGCGATCTTTGCGGAACATCAGCAACTTTAGCTATACAATATAATACAAGTTCCTGTGATATCACTGACGTTTCGAACAAGAAGTCACCTGGGTCCGTGCTTATAAAACATAAAGTCTAGACTTTAATAAAGTCCAGACTTTAACGTAAAGCTATCTGAATGGCATTGCCATGAGGTTAAAGTCTGGACTTTAATATATTAAAGTCTAGACTTTAAGGTTTATAAGCACGGGGCCTGGGCCTGGGATAACGTTCACTTTACTCAGATTTTCTGAGAGAATGTAAAGTTGATTTCATTTTCATTTCATTTCAACACATTTTCATGCTTATATCCAATTAAGGTTCAAGCACGCTGTACTGGGCACACACCTGAGCTGTCTGTGATGTCTGTACAGGAAAGTGGGTTAGTTGTTAGTTGTTAGTGAGAGAAAAGAGGGTGTCGTTAAAACTCGCTCTGGGTGGGAGCCGATACCAGGCTGCGAACCCTGTGGCCTGTACCTACCAGCCTTATGTCCGATGGCTTAACCACGACACCCACCGAGGCCGGTTGCAAAATTGAATATAAGTTCCGAGATTAGAGTTTGTGATCATTTTTAGATGGCTCTTTAACTATACATTCAACATAATCCACACCACACACTAGTTCTTTTGTTATAAAATATACAAAATTAAGTATTACATTACTGTATTACTACGATAGTCTGATTGTCCAGGTGTTATTTATAACTAATTCCAGGTACTCAGTGTCCTCCCATGGCCTCGTGCAGAAAGAGTTGTCCCGATGGCTTCAAAAAGGACAAGAAGGGATGTGATAAATGTAAATGTAAAAAAGGTATGCATATTATAGAAGAGTGAGTGAAAGAGAGATGGACACACACACACACACACACAAACACACACACACACACACACACACAGAGAGAGAGAGAGAGAGAGAGAGAGAGAGAGAGAGAGAGAGAGAGAGAGAGAGAGATATATAGACAGACAGACAGACAGACAGAGACAGACAGACAGACAGTTTGTTTATTTGTTTTTGTTTAACGATACCACTTGCGCACACTGATTTATTAATCATCGGCTATTGGATGTGAAACATTTGGTAATTCCAAAATATAGTCTTAGAGACGAAACCCGCTACATTTTTGCATTAGTTCCAAGGGATCGTTTATATGCACCACCCCACAGACGGCCACATACCACGGCCTTTTATATACCAGTCGTTATGCACTGGCTGGAACGAGAAATAGCCCAATCGGCATACCGACGAGGATCGATCCCAGACTGACCGCGCACCAAGCGAGCGCTTTACCACTGGGCTACGTCCCGCCGTCGACAGAGACAGAGACAGAACACCAGCTTCTATCTTCTCATTATCTTATTTAGGATCCCAACACCATTTCGTAAAATATATTGCAGTGCGTATATTTTATAATGTATATTATATATAGTTCGAAATATGTATACTATATAGTACAGTTCGTTATGTTTATACTATTTTAATTATAATTATAATGTGTGTGTTATTTTACAATATAGTTCACAAGTGTCGCCAAAAAGCGTGTAACCTCCAGTGTCCGTTTGGAAAAAAGAAAACACGCAAAGGGTGTGAACGTTGCAAGTGTCAGTGGCCAAGCAAAGGTATGTATTATCTAACCACACTTGTATCATGCCACTAGTGTAAAGAGATCCACGAATAACGACCACCTGTTATAATGGCAATATAGATATTTCTTCTGTTTATGGATGCATGCATTTTACATAAAGACAACTTGTCCATAAAACTATGTAGGTCCCATTGGTGAAATCCCAGATTGACGTTAGACTGTTGGGGTGGGGGGATTCTCATATATACATCCATCTAGTAACCAATATACAGTTCATTCTGGGATGTTATTAAACATTGTTCATTCATTCATTCATATTTGAATGTTTATTTTACTCTTTTTGTTACTTTGTTTGGGATAAGGAATATAACAAAAATAAAAATTACTAACGCCCCCCCCCCCCCCCGATCATATTACACATGTGTAATTATTATCACCGTATTAAAGTTTGAGTGGCTTTAACAGAATCTGAATTTTTATTTCATATTATAAATCATTGTATATTTATTTTACCATGAATTTTAATGTAACATATGTTTTGATGTATTGTATAGAAGCGTTGACAAAGCACTGCGATTCGATAAAGGTGGCGTGTCACAAAGCCTGCCCTAATGGCTTCAAGAAAGATAAAATGGGTTGTGAGACCTGTCGATGTAAGCGCAACAAGAAGCAACGCGGGCGAGGGCGACGTAAATCGAGAAAATCCAGGAAGGTGAAGAGAACGTCGTTTAAAGGCGCAACGAAATTATTTTAAATGCACGGGCATCATTAAACAACGTGGACGGGAACAAGGGAATCAATAAAATGTAATGAAACCGAAGGACGAAATTAATTACTTCAAGAAACTGTTGATTTATTCTGGTATTTTTGAGGTCATAAATATTTAACATCGGTATAAGCGTTAGTTGTTTTTTTGTAACATTTTCACAATGCAGTGAAGCCAGTGACAGGTGATGAAAACAAGAGTCAATATTGAAAACAAGAGTCGATATTGAATACCCACACTAGAAAGTTGCATTAGTCTTCATTGTAGTTACCACACCTCACTGGCAAAGGGATTCTATATTAGAATGGGTGCACAAATCCTGTTAGGATTGTAAGACAGGCCAATACATAAGGTAGAGAAAGAAAGAAAATGTGTGATGTGGTGTAAGGATCATGGCCCCCAAAACTCTCCGTCCCCTGCCTCCTCGGCTACGGCAATGTCACACCTGGTACGGTCAACAAACACATTTTTGTTTTTAATCTGAAACAAGAAGGGGTGAATAACAAAATCTCTGCCACTGGCAATTTCAACATTCACATGTCAAAAACATATTTTCAGAACCCAGCCACTAGAAGGTTCAAATGGACAATGTTTATGACCATTAATTGTTTAATAATAAATACCTAAATAGATGCACATCGAGTGTACAAGACCAGGAATCATTAACTAAATGAAAGCTCTGCAAACAAAACTGCAAATGCCGTTAGAAGCAAAGAACCACGAGATAAGATGAGATTCCACTAACACCCAATCGTTGGCGTATGCACTTTTGGTGGCCTTTAGGCTGTAGCGTGATTAGTTTTGTATTGCTACCCCATTCATGTTGGGCTACGTACCGCCCTTGTTGTTATCAAGTTGGATCATCCGTCTCTAGATTCGTCAAAGATAGCAGTATTACCTTGCTAGTTGCATGTAATTTAATTTGATGTCGGTATTTTACTTTTGGAATGTTCTTACATGTTTTAAATAAGGTGGTTTCAGTTACATACCAAAACATACAAAACGTATTAGATGTAAAACGTTCCCCCGAGTGCGCGCACATGCGCACACACTTGACGAACCATGAAAACAAAATGAAGTTAACTAGCTAAAACGAAAAATGAAGATCGAAGTATGATTTGAATATACATGCAAATATATACTTTTATTTCAATAAATAACATGAAAATTAACAAATGTCTAAATCTGGGTCAATATTGAGCTTGACTGTCCCACGTGATTATTTGTTGAAGCGCCCTAAATGAAATGAAACAAGTTCTTAACAGTTTGTTGTTAAAGATATGCACAGCACCGTATTGCACATATCACGTGTGCAGTACCACGTGATACACGTTTATTTACGCCAGTCAAACCATTCAGGCGAGTGATCTTCAAAATTCTTGTGCTCATCCTTCCCAGAAACCAATACCGTCGTTGGAAACTTTCTTGGTCGGTTCTCGTCTTTGATAGGATAAGCCGTGGTTGCTATGTAGCGAATGACGAATCCGCATCTGCGCCGATTGGACCTGTTGGGTTCACTTCCGTGCACGATATGCCCGTGGTGAAGCGACATTTGACCTGCTTTCAGCGGACATGGTATCGC